>NC_140585.1:133465703-133470703 GCF_964204655.1 Triturus cristatus
ATTTAAGAATCTACTTTGCAGTTTCAGAACACTAACATGACTGTGAAGTGTACACAAGTAAAATGGGACCGTTTCAAAGTACCTAATCCCTCATAAACTTCTGAGAGGAAGCATGTAATAAATCTACCTAATTTTCTGGAAAAGAAAGAGGGAGGATTTTTGTTATCACCTCAGATGGGACTTAAACCCACAATCCCTGGCTTAGGAGGCCAGTGCCTTATCCATTAGGCCACTGAGGCACACATGCATAGCTCTTTTCTAGAGGCATTATTTAAATGTATTCTATGGTCAGACACCGGTGTGTGCACACAGGGCATTTCTCACTTCTCTCTATAAGTAACCTTCCCATTTTCATCCTCTTCCATCCCCGACTTTAACGCTCTCTTCTATGCTATAATGGAGACTTTGCAATTTTAGCAAGTGGAGAGAAATTGGAGAACCACTTTCGACTCCACACTTCTTCTTCACTTACTTCTTTTCTCAATATACTGGGCTTAGAAAATGGTATCAAGCCATCCTTATCATCAGTAGGACACGGAAAGAGGCACTAAGTCTCCTAACCAAGTTCAACCACACTCTGCAACTTAACCATTGCACTACAAATTAGGCAATGGGGGCATCAGCAAAGGCAGCCAGTGTGCCGATCCTTTATACATTTTGTGTAGTACTTTTCTTACTCGGAGGCAAAATCAGCACTTTAACTGCCCAAATCATACAGATTTTACACATGTACCACTCTATGCACACATAGGCACACACCTTGCAGTTCTTCTACACACACTTAAGCTAAAAACCCATTCTGTCACGTCAAAATTCTGCAAACCTATTACATATTCAGTGCGTCGGCATAGAAGCACTTTTTAATGCCACTAAAATGCACAAGTAGTTAGACTGAAGATGCAACCTGAATGAGTTTACAGTATGTACTCCACTTTATTAATGATTAGTACTGAGAAAGTGAGGACTACAAGAGTATTGGAAAAGACTTTTTCCACTCTGAATGTAAAGCAGATTGTGTGACCATTGGCCAAAAACGACCACGAAGGGACTCGAACCCTTAATCTTCTGATCCGAAGTCAGACGCCTTATCCATTAGGCCACGCGGTCATCCGTCCACCTGAGATGATTTTTATCATGTAGGTGGTATGCATGGATTGAGAACATATTATTGAAAGGTATTCAGGTTTACATCCCATAGTGTTCTTTCAGCTCTTTTTGCTGGAAGCACTTTTTTGGAATCTATATATTGAGAATTTTATGAGTACGATATGCTTTTGTTTTCCTTTTTCCATACAAACCTCTTTCCTCATGAGTTTAAAGCTCATTTGTATGCTCTACATAGCTCTGGACGTTTCCAGACGTGGAGTGAAACTGTTTTGAAAGTAGTACAAATTGCTCCTTCCTGCATATGCTAATTTTTCACACTCACATAGGTTGTATAAGTTTTATGAATCCTGGCTTGACCTATTCAAGTAGCTGAAAGCCTGTCACCACCTCTAGAAACAAGATTCACACCAATCCAATTCAAATCATTTTTTCCAAAGGAATATGTTCTGGCCGGTCGAAAATGCATCTCACAAAAATAGGCATTTAAGAATCTACTTTGCAGTTTCAGAACACTAACATGACTGTGAAGTGTACACAAGTAAAATGGGACCGTTTCAAAGTACCTAATCCCTCATAAACTTCTGAGAGGAAGCATGTAATAAATCTACCTAATTTTCTGGAAAAGAAAGAGGGAGGATTTTTGTTATCACCTCAGATGGGACTTAAACCCACAATCCCAGGCTTAGGAGGCCAGTGCCTTATCCATTAGGCCACTGAGGCACACATGCATAGCTCTTTTCTAGAGGCATTATTTAAATGTATTCTATGGTCAGACACCGGTGTGTGCACACAGGGCATTTCTCACTTCTCTCTATAAGTAACCTTCCCATTTTCATCCTCTTCCATCCCCGACTTTAACGCTCTCTTCTATGCTATAATGGAGACTTTGCAATTTTAGCAAGTGGAGAGAAATTGGAGAACCACTTTCGACTCCACACTTCTTCTTCACTTACTTCTTTTCTCAATATACTGGGCTTAGAAAATGGTATCAAGCCATCCTTATCATCAGTAGGACACGGAAAGAGGCACTAAGTCTCCTAACCAAGTTCAACCACACTCTGCAACTTAACCATTGCACTACAAATTAGGCAACGGGGGCATCAGCAAAGGCAGCCAATGTGCCGATCCTTTATACATTTTGTGTAGTACTTTTCTTACTCGGAGGCAAAATCAGCACTTTAACTGCCCAAATCATACAGATTTTACACATGTACCACTCTATGCACACATAGGCACACACCTTGCAGTTCTTCTACACACACTTAAGCTAAAAACCCATTCTGTCACGTCAAAATTCTGCAAACCTATTACATATTCAGTGCGTCGGCATAGAATCACTTTTTAATGCCACTAAAATGCACAAGTAGTTAGACTGAAGATGCAACCTGAATGAGTTTACAGTATGTACTCCACTTTATTAATGATTAGTACTGAGAAAGTGAGGACTACAAGAGTATTGGAAAATACTTTTTCCACTCTGAATGTAAAGCAGATTGTGTGACCATTGGCCAAAAACGACCACGAAGGGACTCGAACCCTCAATCTTCTGATCCAAAGTCAGACGCCTTATCCATTAGGCCACGGGGTCATCCGTCCACCTGAGATGATTTTTATCATGTAGGTGGTATGCATGGATTGAGAACATATTATTGAAAGGTATTCAGGTTTACATCCCATAGTGTTCTTTCAGCTCTTTTCGCTGGAAGCACTTTTTTGGAATCTATATATTGAGAATTTTATGAGTACGATATGCTTTTGTTTTCCTTTTTCCATACAAACCTCTTTCCTCATGAGTTTAAAGCTCATTTGTATGCTCTACATAGCTCTGGACGTTTCCAGACGTGGATTGAAACTGTTTTGAAAGTAGTTCAAATTGCTCCTTCCTGCATATGCTAATTTTTCACACTCACATAGGTTGTATAAGTTTTATGAATCCTGGCTTGACCTATTCAAGTAGCTGAAAGCCTGTCACCACCTCTAGAAACAAGATTCACACCAATCCAATTCAAATCATTTTTTCCAAAGGAATATGTTCTGGCCGGTCGAAAATGCATCTCACAAAAATAGGCATCTAAGAATCTACTTTGCAGTTTCAGAACACTAACATGACTGTGAAGTGTACACAAGTAAAATGGGACAGTTTCAAAGTACCTAATCCCTCATAAACTTCTGAGAGGAAGCATGTAATAAATCTACCTAATTTTCTGGAAAAGAAATTGGGAGGATTTTTGTTATCACCTCAGATGGGACTTGAACCCACAATCCCTGGCTTAGGAGGCCAGTGCCTTATCCATTAGGCCACTGAGGCACACATGCATAGCTCTTTTCTAGAGGCATTATTTAAATGTATTCTATGGTCAGACACCGGTGTGTGCACACAGGGCATTTCTCACTTCTCTCTATAAGTAAACTTCCCATTTTCATCCTCTTCCATCCCCGACTTTAACGCTCTCTTCTATGCTATAATGGAGACTTTGCAATTTTAGCAAGTGGAGAGAAATTGGAGAACCACTTTCGACTCCACACTTCTTCTTCACTTACTTCTTTTCTCAATATACTGGGCTTAGAAAATGGTATCAAGCCATCCTTATCATCAGTAGGACACGGAAAGAGGCACTAAGTCTCCTAACCAAGTTCAACCACACTCTGCAACTTAACCATTGCACTACAAATTAGGCAACGGGGGCATCAGCAAAGGCAGCCAATGTGCCGATCCTTTATACATTTTGTGTAGTACTTTTCTTACTCGGAGGCAAAATCAGCACTTTAACTGCCCAAATCATACAGATTTTACACATGTAGCACTCTATGCACACATAGGCACACACCTTGCAGTTCTTCTACACACACTTAAGCTAAAAACCCATTCTGTCACGTCAAAATTCTGCAAACCTATTACATATTCAGTGCGTCGGCATAGAAGCACTTTTTAATGCCACTAAAATGCACAAGTAGTTAGACTGAAGATGCAACCTGAATGAGTTTACAGTATGTACTCCACTTTATTAATGATTAGTAATGAGAAAGTGAGGACTACAAGAGTATTGGAAAATACTTTTTCCACTCTGAATGTAAAGCAGATTGTGTGACCATTGGCCAAAAACGAGCACGAAGGGACTCGAACCCTCAATCTTCTGATCCGAAGTCAGACGCCTTATCCATTAGGCCACGCGGTCATCCGTCCACCTGAGATGATTTTTATCATGTAGGTGGTATGCATGGATGGAGAACATATTATTGAAAGGTATTCAGGTTTACATCCCATAGTGTTCTTTCAGCTCTTTTCGCTGGAAGCACTTTTTTGGAATCTATATATTGAGAATTTTTTGAGTACGATATGCTTTTGTTTTCCTTTTTTCATACAAACCTCTTTCCTCATGAGTTTAAAGCTCATTTGTATTCTCTACATAGCTCTGGAAGTTTCCAGACATGGAGTGAAACTGTTTTGAAAGTAGGACAAATTGCTCCTTCCTGCATATGCTAATTTTTCACACTCACATAGGTTGTATACGTTTTATGTATCCTGGCTTGACCTATTCAAGTAGCTGAAAGCCTGTCACCACCTCTAGAAACAAGATTCACACCAATCCAATTCAAGTCATTTTTTCCAAAGGAATATGTTCTGGCCGGTCGAAAATGCATCTCACAAAAATAGGCATTTAAAAATCTACTTTGCAGTTTCAGAACACTAACATGACTGTGAAGTGTACACAAGTAAAATGGGACCGTTTCAAAGTACCTAATCCCTCATAAACTTCTGAGTGGAAGCATGTAATAAATCTACCTAATATTCTGGAAAAGAAAGAGGGAGGATTTTTGTTATCACCTCAGATGGGACTCGAACCCACAATCCCTGGCTTAGGAGGCCAGTGCCTTATCCATTAGGCCACTGA
>NC_140585.1:133488203-133495703 GCF_964204655.1 Triturus cristatus
TTAAATGTATTCTATGGTCAGACACCGGTGTGTGCACACAGGGCATTTCTCACTTCTCTCTATAAGTAAACTTCCCATTTTCATCCTCTTCCATCCCCGACTTTAACGCTCTCTTCTATGCTATAATGGAGACTTTGCAATTTTAGCAAGTGGAGAGAAATTGGAGAACTACTTTCGACTCCACACTTCTTCTTCACTTACTTCTTTTCTCAATATACTGGGCTTAGAAAATGGTATCAAGCCATCCTTATCATCAGTAGGACACGGAAAGAGGCACTAAGTCTCCTAACCAAGTTCAACCACACTCTGCAACTTAACCATTGCACTACAAATTAGGCAATGGGGGCATCAGCAAAGGCAGCCAGTGTGCCGATCCTTTATACATTTTGTGTAGTACTTTTCTTACTCGGAGGCAAAATCAGCACTTTAACTGCCCAAATCATACAGATTTTACACATGTACCACTCTATGCACACATAGGCACACACCTTGCAGTTCTTCTACACACACTTAAGCTAAAAACCCATTCTGTCACGTCAAAATTCTGCAAACCTATTACATATTCAGTGCGTCGGCATAGAAGCACTTTTTAATGCCACTAAAATGCACAAGTAGTTAGACTGAAGATGCAACCTGAATGAGTTTACAGTATGTACTCCACTTTATTAATGATTAGTACTGAGAAAGTGAGGACTACAAGAGTATTGGAAAAGACATTTTCCACTCTGAATGTAAAGCAGATTGTGTGACCATTGGCCAAAAACGACCACGAAGGGACTCGAACCCTTAATCTTCTGATCCGAAGTCAGACGCCTTATCCATTAGGCCACGCGGTCATCCGTCCACCTGAGATGATTTTTATCATGTAGGTGGTATGCATGGATTGAGAACATATTATTGAAAGGTATTCAGGTTTACATCCCATAGTGTTCTTTCAGCTCTTTTCGCTGGAAGCACTTTTTTGGAATCTATATATTGAGAATTTTATGAGTACGATATGCTTTTGTTTTCCTTTTTGCATACAAACCTCTTTCCTCATGAGATTAAAGCTCATTTGTATGCTCTACATAGCTCTGGACGTTTCCAGACGTGGAGTGAAACTGTTTTGAAAGTAGTACAAATTGCTCCTTCCTGCATATGCTAATTTTTCACACTCACATAGGTTGTATAAGTTTTATGAATCCTGGCTTGACCTATTCAAGTAGCTGAAAGCCTGTCACCACCTCTAGAAACAAGATTCACACCAATCCAATTCAAATCATTTGTCCAAAGGAATATGTTCTGGCCGGTCGAAAATGCATCTCACAAAAATAGGCATTTAAAAATATACTTTGCAGTTTCAGAACACTAACATGACTGTGAAGTGTACCTAAGTAAAATGGGACCGTTTCAAAGTACCTAATCCCTCATAAACTTCTGAGAGGAAGCATGTAATAAATCTACCTAATTTTCTGGAAACGAAAGAGGGAGGATTTTTGTTATCACCTCAGATGGGACTCAAACCCACAATTCCTGGCTTAGGAGGTCAGTGCCTTATCCATTAGGCCACTGAGGCACACATGCATAGCTCTTTTCTAGAGGCATTATTTAAATGTATTCTATGGTCAGACACCGGTGTGTGCACACAGGGCATTTCTCACTTCTCACTATAAGTAAACTTCCCATTTTCATCCTCTTCCATCCCCGACTTTAACGCTCTCTTCTATGCTATAATGGAGACTTTGCAATTTTAGCAAGTGGAGAGAAATTGGAGAACCACTTTCGACTCCACACTTCTTCTTCACTTACTTCTTTTCTCAATATACTGGGCTTAGAAAATGGTATCAAGCCATCCTTATCATCAGTAGGACGCGGAAAGAGGCACCAAGTCTCCTAACCAAGTTCAACCACACTCTGCAACTTAACCATTGCACTACAAATTAGGCAATGGGGGCATCAGCAAAGGCAGCCAATGTGCCGATCCTTTATACATTTTGTGTAGTACTTTTCTTACTCGGAGGCAAAATCAGCACTTTAACTGCCCAAATCATATAGATTTTACACATGTAGCACTCTATGCACACATAGGCACACACCTTGCAGTTCTTCTACACACACTTAAGCTAAAAACCCATTCTGTCACGTCAAAATTCTGCAAACCTATTACATATTCAGTGTGTCGGCATAGAAGCACTTTTTAATGCCACTAAAATGCACAAGTAGTTAGACTGAAGATGCAACCTGAATGAGTTTACAGTATGTACTCCACTTTATTAATGATTAGTAATGAGAAAGTGAGGACTACAAGAGTATTGGAAAAGACTCTTTCCACTCTGAATGTAACGCAGATTGTGTGACCATTGGCCAAAAACAACCATGAAGGGACTCGAACCCTCAATATTCTGATCCGAAGTCAGACACCTTATCCATTAGGCCACGCGGTCATCCGTTCACCTGAGATGATTTTTATCATGTAGGTGGTATGCATGGATGGAGAACATTTTATTGAAAGGTATTCAGGTTTACATCCCATAGTGTTCTTTCAGCTCTTTTCGCTGGAAGCACTTTTTTGGAATCTATATATTGAGAATTTTATTAGTACGATATGCTTTTGTTTTCCTTTTTGCATACAAACCTCTTTCCTCATGAGTTTAAAGCTCATTTGTATGCTCTACATAGCTCTGGACGTTTCCAGACGTTGAGTGAATCTGTTTTGAAAATAGTACAAATTGCTCCTTCCTGCATATGCTAATTTTTCACACTCACATAGGTTGTATAAGTTTTATGAATCCTGGCTTGACCTGTTCAAGTAGCTGAAAGCCTGTCACCACCTCTAGAAACAAGATTCACACCAATCCAATTCAAATCATTTTTTCCAAAGGAATATGTTCTGGCCGGTCGAAAATGCATCTCACAAAAATAGGCATTTAAAAATATACTTTGCAGTTTCAGAACAATAACATGACTGTGAAGTGTATACAAGTAAAATGGGACCATTACAAAGTACCTAATCCCTCATAAACTTCTGAGTGGAAGCATGTAATAAATCTACCTAATTTTCTGGAAAAGAAAGAGGGAGGATTTTTGTTATCACCTCAAATGGGACTCGAACCCACAATCCCTGGCTTAGGAGGTCAGTGCCTTATCCATTAGGCCACTGAGGCACACGTGCATAGCTCTTTTCTAGAGGCATTATTTAAATGTATTCTATGGTCAGACACCGGTGTGTGCACACAGGGCATTTCTCACTTCTCTCTATAAGTAAACTTCCCATTTTCATCCTCTTCCATCCCCGACTTTAACGCTCTCTTCTATGCTATAATGGAGACTTTGCAATTTTAGCAAGTGGAGAGAAATTGGAGAACCACTTTCGACTCCACACTTCTTCTTCACTTACTTCTTTTCTCAATATACTGGGCTTAGAAAATGGTATCAAGCCATCCTTATCATCAGCAGGACACGGAAAGAGGCACCAAGTCTCCTAACCAAGTTCAACCACACTCTGCAACTTAACCATTGCACTACAAATTAGGCAACGGGGGCATCAGCAAAGGCAGCCAATGTGCCGATCCTTTATACATTTTGTGTAGTACTTTTCTTACTCTAAGGCAAAATCAGCACTTTAACTGCCCAAATCATACAGATTTTACACATGTAGCACTCTATGCACACATAGGCACACACCTTGCAGTTCTTCTACACACATTTAAGCTAAAAACCCATTGTGTCACGTCAAAATTCTGCAAACCTATTACATATTCAGTGCGTCGTCATAGAAGCACTTTTTAATGCCACTAAAATGCACAAGTAGTTAGACTGAAGATGCAACCTGAATGAGTTTACAGTATGTACGCCACTTTATTAATGATTAGTAATGAGAAAGTGAGGACTACAAGAGTATTGGAAAATACTTTTTCCACTCTGAATGTAAAGCAGATTGTGTGACCATTGGCCGAAAACGACCATGAAGGGACTCGAACCCTCAATCTTCTGATCCGAAGTAAGACGCCTTATCCATTAGGCCACGCGGTCATCCGTTCACCTGAGATGATTTTTAACATGTAGGTGGTATGCATGGATGGAGAACATATTATTGAAAGGTATTCAGGTTTACATCCCATAGTGTTCTTTCAGCTCTTTTCGCTGGAAGCACTTTATTGGAATCTATATATTGAGAATTTTATGAGTACGATATGCTTTTGTTTTCCTTTTTGCATGCAAACCTCTTTCCTCATGAGTTTAAAGCTCATTTGTATGCTCTACATAGCTCTGGACGTTTCCAGACGTGGAGTGAAACTGTTTTGAAAGTAGTACAAATTGCTCCTTCCTGCATATGCTAATTTTTCACACTCATATAGGTTGTATAAGTTTTATGAATCCTGGCTTGACCTATTCAAGTAGCTGAAAGCCTGTCACCACCTCTAGAAACAAGATTCACACCAATCCAATTCAAATCATTTTTTCCAAAGGAATATGTTCTGGCCGGTCGAAAATGCATCTCACAAAAATAGGCATTTAAAAATCTACTTTGCAGTTTCAGAATACTAACATGACTGTGAAGTGTACACAAGTAAAATGGGACCGTTTCAAAGTACCTAATCCCTCATAAACTTCTGAGAGGAAGCATGTAATATATCTACCTAATTTTCTGGAAAAGAAAGAGGGAGGATTTTTGTTATCACCTCAGATGGGACTCAAACCCACAATCCCTGGCTTAGGAGGTCAGTGCGTTTTCCATTAGGCCACAGAGACACACATGCATAGCTCTTTTCTAGAGGCATTATTTAAATGTATTCTATGGTCAGACACCGGTGTGTGCACACAGGGCATTTCTCACTTCTCTCTATAAGTACACTTCCCATTTTCATCCTCTTCCATCCCCGACTTTAACGCTCTCTTCTATGCTATAATGGAGACTTTGCAATTTTAGCAAGTGGAGAGAAATTGGAGAACCACTTTCGACTCCACACTTCTTCTTCACTTACTTCTTTTCTCAATATACTGGGCTTAGAAAATGGTATCAAGCCATCCTTATCATCAGCAGGACACGGAAAGAGGCACCAAGTCTCCTAACCAAGTTCAACCACACTCTGCAACTTAACCATTGCACTACAAATTAGGCAACGGGGGCATCAGCAAAGGCAGCCAATGTGCCGATCCTTTATACATTTTGTGTAGTACTTTTCTTACTCTAAGGCAAAATCAGCACTTTAATTGCCCAAATCATACAGATTTTACACATGTACCACTCTATGCACACATAGGCACACACCTTGCAGTTCTTCTACACACACTTAAGCTAAAAACCCATTCTGTCACGTCAAAATTCTGCAAACCTATTACATATTCAGTGCGTCGGCATAGAAGCACTTTTTAATGCCACTAAAATGCACAAGTAGTTAGACTGAAGATGCAACCTGAATGAGTTTACAGTATGTACTCCACTTTATTAATGATTAGTAATGAGAAAGTGAGGACTACAAGAGTATTGGAAAATACTTTTTCCACTCTGAATGTAAAGCAGATTGTGTGATCATTGGCCAAAAATGACCACGAAGGGACTCGAACCCTCAATCTTCTGATCCGAAGTCAGACGCCTTATCCATTTGGCCACGCGGTCATCCGTTCACCTGAGATGATTTTTATCATGTAGGTGGTATGCATGGATGGAGAACATATTATTGAAAGGTATTCAGGTTTACATCCCATAGTGTTCTTTCAGCTCTTTTCGCTGGAAGCACTTTTTTGAAATCTATATATTGAGAATTTTATGAGTACGATATGCTTTTGTTTTCCTTTTTGCATACAAACCTCTTTCCTCATGAGTTTAAAGCTCATTTGTATGCTCTACATAGCTCTGGACGTTTCCAGACGTGGAGTGAAACTGTTTTGAAAGTAGTACAAATTGCTCCTTCCTGCATATGCTAATTTTTCACACTCACATAGGTTGTATAAGTTTTATGAATCCTGGCTTGACCTGTTCAAGTAGCTGAAAGCCTGTCACCACCTCTAGAAACAAGATTCACACCAATCCAATTCAAATCATTTTTTCCAAAGGAATATGTTCTGGCCGGTCGAAAATGCATCTCACAAAAATAGGCATTTAAAAATATACTTTGCAGTTTCAGAACAATAACATGACTGTGAAGTGTATACAAGTAAAATGGGACCATTACAAAGTACCTAATCCCTCATAAACTTCTGAGTGGAAGCATGTAATAAATCTACCTAATTTTCTGGAAAAGAAAGAGGGAGGATTTTTGTTATCACCTCAAATGGGACTCGAACCCACAATCCCTGGCTTAGGAGGTCAGTGCCTTATCCATTAGGCCACTGAGGCACACGTGCATAGCTCTTTTCTAGAGGCATTATTTAAATGTATTCTATGGTCAGACACCGGTGTGTGCACACAGGGCATTTCTCACTTCTCTCTATAAGTAAACTTCCCATTTTCATCCTCTTCCATCCCCGACTTTAACGCTCTCTTCTATGCTATAATGGAGACTTTGCAATTTTAGCAAGTGGAGAGAAATTGGAGAACCACTTTCGACTCCACACTTCTTCTTCACTTACTTCTTTTCTCAATATACTGGGCTTAGAAAATGGTATCAAGCCATCCTTATCATCAGCAGGACACGGAAAGAGGCACCAAGTCTCCTAACCAAGTTCAACCACACTCTGCAACTTAACCATTGCACTACAAATTAGGCAACGGGGGCATCAGCAAAGGCAGCCAATGTGCCGATCCTTTATACATTTTGTGTAGTACTTTTCTTACTCTAAGGCAAAATCAGCACTTTAACTGCCCAAATCATACAGATTTTACACATGTAGCACTCTATGCACACATAGGCACACACCTTGCAGTTCTTCTACACACATTTAAGCTAAAAACCCATTGTGTCACGTCAAAATTCTGCAAACCTATTACATATTCAGTGCGTCGTCATAGAAGCACTTTTTAATGCCACTAAAATGCACAAGTAGTTAGACTGAAGATGCAACCTGAATGAGTTTACAGTATGTACGCCACTTTATTAATGATTAGTAATGAGAAAGTGAGGACTACAAGAGTATTGGAAAATACTTTTTCCACTCTGAATGTAAAGCAGATTGTGTGACCATTGGCCGAAAACGACCATGAAGGGACTCGAACCCTCAATCTTCTGATCCGAAGTAAGACGCCTTATCCATTAGGCCACGCGGTCATCCGTTCACCTGAGATGATTTTTAACATGTAGGTGGTATGCATGGATGGAGAACATATTATTGAAAGGTATTCAGGTTTACATCCCATAGTGTTCTTTCAGCTCTTTTCGCTGGAAGCACTTTATTGGAATCTATATATTGAGAATTTTATGAGTACGATATGCTTTTGTTTTCCTTTTTGCATGCAAACCTCTTTCCTCATGAGTTTAAAGCTCATTTGTATGCTCTACATAGCTCTGGACGTTTCCAGACGTGGAGTGAAACTGTTTTGAAAGTAGTACAAATTGCTCCTTCCTGCATATGCTAATTTTT
>NC_140585.1:133500703-133505703 GCF_964204655.1 Triturus cristatus
CGGGACATTTTCAAAGTACCTAATCTCTCATAAACTTCTGAGAGGAAGCGTGTAATAAATCTACCTAATTTTCTGGAAAAGATAGAGGGAGGATTTTTGTTATCACCTCAGATGGCACTCGAACCCACAATCTCTGGCTTAGGAGGCCAGTGCCTTATCCATTAAGCCACTGAGGCACACATGCATAGCTATTTTCTAGAGGCATTATTTAAATGGATTCTATGGTCAGACACCGGTGTGTGCACACAGGGCATTTCTCACTTCTCTCTATAAGTAAACTTCCCATTTTCATCCTCTTCCATCCCCGACTTTAACGCTCTCTTCTATGCTATAATGGAGACTTTGCAATTTTAGCAAGTGGAGAGAAATTGGAGAACCACTTTCGACTCCACACTTCTTCTTCACTTACTTCTTTTCTCAATATACTGGGCTTAGAAAATGGTATCAAGCCATCCTTATCATCAGCAGGACACGGAAAGAGGCACCAAGTCTCCTAACCAAGTTCAACCACACTCTGCAACTTAACCATTGCACTACAAATTAGGCAACAGGGGCATCAGCAAAGGCAGCCAATGTGCCGATCCTTTATACATTTTTTGTAGTACTTTTCTTACTCGGAGGCAAAATCAGCACTTTAACTGCCCAAATCATACAGACTTTACACATGTAGCACTCTATGCACACATAGGCACACACCTTGCAGTTCTTCTACACACACTTAAGCTAAAAAACCATTCTGTCACGTCAAAATTCTGCAAACCTATTACATATTCAGTGCGTCGGCATAGAAGCACTTTTTAATGCCACTAAAATGCACAAGTAGTTAGACTGAAGATGCAACCTGAATGAGTTTACAGTATGTACTCCACTTTATTAATGATTAGTAATGAGAAAGTGAGGACTACAAGAGTATTGGAAAATACTTTTTCCACTCTGAATGTAAAGCAGATTGTGTGATCATTGGCCAAAAACGGCCATGAAGGGACTCGAACCCTCAATCTTCTGATCCGAAGTCAGACGCCTTATCCATTAGGCCACGCGGTCATCCGTTCACCTGAGATGATTTTTATCATGTAGGTGGTATGCATGGATGGAGAACATATTATTGAAAGGTATTCAGGTTTACATCCCATAGTGTTCTTTCAGCTCTTTTCGCTGGAAGCACTTTTTTGGAATCTATATATTGAGTATTTTATGAGTACGATATGCTTTTGTTTTCCTTTTTGCATACAAACCTCTTTCCTCATGAGTTTAAAGCTCATTTGTATTCTCTACATAGCTCTGGAAGTTTCCAGACGTGGAGTGAAACTGTTTTGAAAGTAGGACAAATTGCTCCTTCCTGCATATGCTAATTTTTCACACTCACATAGGTTGTATACGTTTTATGAATCCTGGCTTGACCTATTCAAGTAGCTGAAAGCCTGTCACCACCTCTAGAAACAAGATTCACACCAATCCAATTCAAATCATTTTTTCCAAAGGAATATGTTCTGGCCGGTCGAAAATGCATCTCACAAAAATAGGCATTTAAAAATATACTTTGCAGTTTCAGAACACTAACATGACTGTGAAGTGTACACAAGTAAAATGGGACCGTTTCAAAGTACCTAATCCCTCATGAACTTGTGAGAGGAAGCATGTAATAAATCTACCTAATTTTCTGGAAAAGAAAGAGGGTGGATTTTTGTTATCACCTCAGATGGGACTCGAAACCACAATCCCTGGCTTAGGAGGTCAGTGCCTTATCCATTAGGCCACTGAGGCACACATGCATAGCTCTTTTCTAGAGGCATTATTTAAATGTATTCTATGGTCAGACACCGGTGTGTGCACACAGGGCATTTCTCACTTCTCTCTATAAGTAAACTTCCCATTTTCATCCTCTTCCATCCCCGACTTTAACGCTCTCTTCTATGCTATAATGGAGACTTTGCAATTTTAGCAAGTGGAGAGAAATTGGAGAACCACTTTCGACTCCACACTTCTTCTTCACTTACTTCTTTTCTCATTATACTGGGATTAGAAAATGGTATCAAGCCATCCTTATCATCAGCAGGACACGGAAAGAGGCACCAAGTCTCCTAACCAAGTTCAACCACACTCTGCAACTTAACCATTGCACTACAAATTAGGCAACGGGGGCATCAGCAAAGGCAGCCAATGTGCCGATCCTTTATACATTTTGTGTAGTACTTTTCTTACTCGGAGGCAAAATCAGCACTTTAACTGCCCAAATCATACAGATTTTACCAATGTAGCACTCTATGCACACATAGGCACACACCTTGCAGTTCTTCTACACACACTTAAAGTAAAAACCCATTTTGTCACGTCAAAATTCTGCAAACCTATTACATATTCAGTGCGTCGGCATAGAAGCACTTTTTAATGCCACTAAAATGCACAAGTAGTTAGACTGACGATGCAACCTGAATGAGTTTACAGTATGCACTCCACTTTATTAATGATTAGTAATGAGAAAGTGAGGACTACAAGAGTATTGGAAAATACTTTTTCCGCTCTGAATGTAAAGCAGATTGTGTGACCATTGGCCAAAAACGACCACGAAGGGACTCGAACCCTCAATCTTCTGATCCGAAGTCATACGCCTTATCCATTAGGCCACGCGGTCATCCATTCACCTGAGATGATTTTTATCATGTAGGTGGTATGCATGGATGGAGAACATATTATTGAAAGGTATTCAGGTTTACATCCCATAGTGTTCTTTCAGCTCTTTTCGCTGGAAGCACTTTTTTGGAATCTATATATTGAGAATTTTATGAGTACGATATGCTTTTGTTTTCCTTTTTCCATACAAACCTCTTTCCTCATGAGTTTAAAGCTCATTTGTATGCTCTACATAGCTCTGGACGTTTCCAGACGTGGAGTGAAACTGTTTTGAAAGTAGTACAAATTGCTCCTTCCTGCAAATGCTAATTTTTCACACTCACATAGGTTGTATAAGTTTTATGAATCCTGGCTTGACCTATTCAAGTAGCTGAAAGCCTGTCACCACCTCTAGAAACAAGATTCACACCAATCCAATTCAAATCATTTTTTCCAAAGGAATATGTTGTGGCCGGTCGAAAATGCATCTCACAAAAATAGGCATTTAAAAATCTACTTTGCAGTTTCAGAACACTAACATGACTGTGAAGTGTACACAAGTAAAACGGGACCGTTTCAAAGTACCTAATCCCTCATAAACTTCTTAAAGGAAGCATGTAATAAATCTACCTAATTTTCTGGAAAAGAAAGAGGGGAGGGAGGATTTTTGTTATTACCTCAGATGGGACTTGAACCCACAATCCCTGGCTTAGGAGGCCAGTGCCTTATCCATTAGGCCACTGTGGCACACATGCATAGCTCTTTTCTAGAGGCAATATTTAAATGTATTCTATGGTCAGACACCGGTGTGTGCACACAGGGCATTTCTCACTTCTCTCTATAAGTAAACTTCCCATTTTCATCCTCTTCCATCCCCGACTTTAACGCTCTCTTCTATGCAATAATGGAGACTTTGCAATTTTAGCAAGTGGAGAGAAATTGGAGAACCACTTTCGACTCCTCACTTCTTCTTCACTTACTTCTTTTCTCAATATACTGGGCTTAGAAAATGGTATCAAGCCATCCTTATCATCAGTAGGACACGGAAAGAGGCACTAAGTCTCCTAACCAAGTTCAACCACACTCTGCAACTTAACCATTGCACTACAAATTAGGCAACGGGGGCATCAGCAAAGGCAGCCAATGTGCCGATCCTTTATACATTTTGAGTAGTACTTTTCTTACTCGGAGGCAAAATCAGCACTTTAACTGCCCAAATCATACAGATTTTACACATGTACCACTCTATGCACACATAGGCACACACCTTGCAGTTCTTCTACACACACTTAAGCTAAAAACCCATTCTGTCATGTCAAAATTCTGCAAACCTATTACATATTCAGTGCGTCGGCATAGAAGCACTTTTTAATGCCACTAAAATGCACAAGTAGTTAGACTGAAGATGCAACCTGAATGAGTTTACAGTATGCACTCCACTTTATTAATGATTAGTAATGAGAAAGTGAGGACTACAAGAGTATTGGAAAATACTTTTTCCGCTCTGAATGTAAAGCAGATTGTGTGACCATTGGCCAAAAACGACCACGAAGGGACTCGAACCCTCAATCTTCTGATCCGAAGTCATACGCCTTATCCATTAGGCCACACGGTCATCCATTCACCTGAGATGATTTTTATCATGTAGGTGGTATGCATGGATGGAGAACATATTATTGAAAGGTATTCAGCTTTACATCCCATAGTGTTCTTTCAGCTCTTTTCGCTGGAAGCACTTTTTTGGAATCTATATATTGAGAATTTTATGAGTACGATATGCTTTTGTTTTCCTTTTTCCATACAAACCTCTTTCCTCATGAGTTTAAAGCTCATTTGTATGCTCTACATAGCTCTGGACGTTTCCAGACGTGGAGTGAAACTGTTTTGAAAGTAGTACAAATTGCTCCTTCCTGCAATTGCTAATTTTTCACACTCACATAGGTTGTATAAGTTTTATGAATCCTGGCTTGACCTATTCAAGTAGCTGAAAGCCTGTCACCACCTCTAGAAACAAGATTCACACCAATCTAATTCAAATCATTTTTTCCAAAGGAATATGTTCTGGCCGGTCGAAAATGCATCTCACAAAAATAGGCATTTAAAAATCTACTTTGCAGTTTCAGAACACTAACATGACTGTGAAGTGTACACAAGTAAAACGGGACATTTTCAAAGTACCTAATCTCTCATAAACTTCTGAGAGGAAGCGTGTAATAAATCTACCTAATTTTCTGGAAAAGATAGAGGGAGGATTTTTGTTATCACCTCAGATGGCACTCGAACCCACAATCTCTGGCTTAGGAGGACAGTGCCTTATCCATGAAGCCACTGAGGCACACATGCATAGCTATTTTCTAGAGGCATTATTTAAATGGATTCTATGGTCAGAC
>NC_140585.1:133513203-133540703 GCF_964204655.1 Triturus cristatus
GTTTTATGAATCCTGGCTTGACCTATTCAAGTAGCTGAAAGCCTGTCACCACCTCTAGAAACAAGATTCACACCAATCCAATTCATATCATTTTTTCCAAAGGAATATGTTCTGGCCGGTCGAAAATGCATCTCACAAAAATAGGCATTTAAAAATCTACTTTGCAGTTTCAGAACACTAACATGACTGTGAAGTGTACACAAGTAAAATGGGACTGTTTCAAAGTACCTAATCCCTCATAAACTTCTGAGAGGAAGCATGAAATAAATCTACCTAATTTTCTGGAAAAGAAAGATGGAGGATTTTTGTTATCACCACAGATGGGACTTGAACCCACAAACCCTGGCTTAGGAGGCCAGTGCCTTATCCATTAGGCCACTGAGGCACACATGCATAGCTCATTTCTAGAGGCAATATTTAAATGTATTCTATGGTCAGACACCGGTGTGTGCACACAGGGCATTTCTCACTTCTCTCTATAAGTAAACTTCCCATTTTCATCCTCTTCCATCCCCGACTTTAACGCTCTCTTCTATGCTATAATGGAGACTTTGCAATTTTAGCAAGTGGAGAGAAATTGGAGAACCACTTTCGACTCCACACTTCTTCTTCACTTACTTCTTTTCTCAATATACTGGGCTTAGAAAATGGTATCAAGCCATCCTTATCATCAGTAGGACACGGAAAGAGGCACTAAGTCTCCTAACCAAGTTCAACCACACTCTGCAACTTAACCATTGCACTACAAATTAGGCAACGGGGGCATCAGCAAAGGCAGCCAATGTGCCGATCCTTTATACATTTTGTGTAGTACTTTTCTTACTCGGAGGCAAAATCAGCACTTTAACTGCCCAAATCATACAGATTTTACACATGTACCACTCTATGCACACATAGGCACACTCCTTGCAGTTCTTCTACACACACTTAAGCTAAAAACCCATTCTGTCACGTCAAAATTCTGCAAACCTATTACATATTCAGTGCGTCGGCATAGAAGCACTTTTTAATGCCACTAAAATGCACAAGTAGTTAGACTGAAGATGCAACCTGAATGAGTTTACAGTATGCACTCCACTTTATTAATGATTAGTAATGAGAAAGTGAGGACTACAAGAGTATTGGAAAATACTTTTTCTGCTCTGAATGTAAAGCAGATTGTGTGACCATTGGCCAAAAACGACCACGAAGGGACTCGAACCCTCAATCTTCTGATCCGAAGTCATACGTCTTATCCATTAGGCCACGCGGTCATCCATTCACCTGAGATGATTTTTATCATGTAGGTGGTATGCATGGATGGAGAACATATTATTGAAAGGTATTCAGGTTTACATCCCATAGTGTTCTTTCAGCTCTTTTCGCTGGAAGCACTTTTTTGGAATCTATATATTGAGAATTTTATGAGTACGATATGCTTTTGTTTTCCTTTTTCCATACAAACCTCTTTCCTCATGAGTTTAAAGCTCATTTGTATGCTCTACATAGCTCTGGACGTTTCCAGACGTGGAGTGAAACTGTTTTGAAAGTAGTACAAATTGCTCCTTCCTGCATATGCTAATTTTTCACACTCACATAGGTTGTATAAGTTTTATGAATCCTGGCTTGACCTATTCAAGTAGCTGAAAGCCTGTCACCACCTCTAGAAACAAGATTCACACCAATCCAATTCAAATCATTTTTTCCAAAGGAATATGTTCTGGCCGGTCGAAAATGCATCTCACAAAAATAGGCATTTAAAAATCTACTTTGCAGTTTCAGAACACTAACATGACTGTGAAGTGTACACAAGTAAAATGGGACCGTTTCAAAGTACCTAATCCCTCATAAACTTCTGAGAGGAAGCATGTAATAAATCTACCTAATTTTCTGGAAAAGAAAGAGGCAGGATTTTTGTTATCACCTCAGATGGGACTCAAACCCACAATCCCTGGCTTAGGAGGCCAGTGCCTTATCCATTAGGCCACTGAGACACACATGCATAGCTCTTTTCTAGAGGCATTATTTAAATGTATTCTATGGTCAGACACCGGTGTGTGCACACAGGGCATTTCTCACTTCTCTCTATAAGTAAACTTCCCATTTTCATCCTCTTCCATCCCCGACTTTAACGCTCTCTTCTATGCTATAATGGAGACTTTGCAATTTTAGCAAGTGGAGAGAAATTGGAGAACCACTTTCGACTCCACACTTCTTCTTCACTTACTTCCTTTCTCAATATACTGGGCTTAGAAAATGGTATCAAGCCATCCTTATCATCAGTAGGACACGGAAAGAGGCACTAAGTCTCCTAACCAAGTTCAACCACACTCTGCAACTTAACCATTGCACTACAAATTAGGCAACGGGGGCATCAGCAAAGGCAGCCAATGTGCCGATCCTTTATTCATTTTGTGTAGTACTTTTCTTACTCGGAGGCAAAATCAGCACTTTAACTGCCCAAATCATACAGATTTTACACATGTAGCACTCTATGCACACATAGGCACACACCTTGCAGTTCTTCTACACACACTTAAGCTAAAAACCCATTCTGTCACGTCAAAATTCTGCAAACCTATTACATATTCAGTGCGTCGGCATAGAAGCACTTTTTAATGCCACTAAAATGCACAAGTAGTTAGACTGAAGATGCAACCTGAATGAGTTTAAAGTATGTACTCCACTTTATTAATGATTAGTAATGAGAAAGTGAGGACTACAAGAGTATTGGAAAAGACTTTTTCCACTCTGAATGTAAAGCAGATTGTGTTACCCTTGGCCAAAAACGACCATGAAGGGACTCGAACCCTCAATCTTCTGATCCGAAGTCAGATGCCTTATCCATTAGGCCACGCGGTCATCCGCTCACCTGAGATGATTTTTATCATGTAGGTGGTATGCATGGATGGAGAACATATTATTGAAAGGTATTCAGGTTTATATCCCATAGTGTTCTTTCAGCTCTTTTCGCTGGAAGCACTTTTTTGGAATCTATATATTGAGAATTTTATGAGTACGATATGCTTTTGTTTTCCTTTTTGCATACAAACCTCTTTCCTCGTGAGTTTAAAGCTCATTTGTATGCTCTACATAGCTCTGGACGTTTCCAGACGTGGAGTGAAACTGTTTTGAAAGTAGTACAAATTGCTCCTTCCTGCATATGCTAATTTTTCACACTCACATAGGTTGTATAAGTTTTATGGATCCTGGCTTGACCTATTCAAGTAGCTGAAAGCCTGTCACCACCTCTAGAAACAAGATTCACACCAATCCAATTCAAATCATTTTTTCCAAAAGAATATGTTCTGGCCGGTCGAAAATGCATCTCACAAAAATAGGCATTTAAAAATCTACTTTGCAGTTTCAGAACACTAACATGACTGTGAAGTGTACACAAGTAAAATGGGACAGTTTCAAAGTACCTAATCCCTCATAAACTTCCGAGAGGAAGCATGTAATAAATCTACCTAATTTTCGGGAAAAGAAAGAGGGAGGATTTTTGTTATCACCTCAGATGGGACTCGAACCTACAATCCCTGGCTTAGGAGGCCAGTGCCTTAGCCATTAGGCCACTGAGCCACACATGCATAGCTCTTTTCTAGAGGCATTATTTAAATGTATTCTATGGTCAGACACCGGTGTGTGCACACAGGGCATTTCTCACTTCTCTCTAGAAGTAAACTTCCCATTTTCATCCTCTTCCATCCCCGACTTTAACGCTCTCTTCTATGCTATAATGGAGACTTTGCAATTTTAGCAAGTGGAGAGAAATTGGAGAAACACTTTCGACTCCACACTTCTTCTTCACTTACTTCTTTTCTCAATATACTGGGCTTAGAAAATGGTATCAAGCCATCCTTATCATCAGTAGGACACGGAAAGTGGCACTAAGTCTCCTAACCAAGTTCAACCACACTCTGCAACTTAACCATTGCACTACAAATTAGGCAACGGGGGCATCAGCAAAGGCAGCCAATGTGCCGATCCTTTATACATTTTGTGTAGTACTTTTCTTACTCGGAGGCAAAATCAGCACTTTAACTGCCCAAATCATACAGATTTTACACATGTAGCACTCTATGCACACATAGGCACACACCTTGCAGTTCTTCTACACACACTAAAGCTAAAAACCCATTCTGTCACGTCAAAATTCTGCAAACCTATTACATATTCAGTGCGTCGGCATAGAAGCACTTTTTAATGCCACTAAAATGCACAAGTAGTTAGACTGAAGATGCAACCTGAATGAGTTTACAGTATGTACTCCACTTTATTAATGATTAGTAATGAGAAAGTGAGGACTACAAGAGTATTGGAAAAGACTTTTTCCACTCTGAATGTAAAGCAGATTGTGTGACCATTGGCCAAAAACGACCACGAAGGGACTCGAACCCTCAATCTTCTGATCCGAAGTCAGACGCCTTATCCATTAGGCCACGCTGTCATCCGTCCACCTGAGATGATTTTTATCATGTAGGTGGTATGCATGGATGGAGAACATATTATTGAAAGGTATTCAGGTTTACATCCCATAGTGTTCTTTCAGCTCTTTTCGCTGGAAGCACTTTTTTGGAATCTATATATTGAGAATTTTATGAGTACGATATGCTTTTGTTTTCCTTTTTGCATACAAACCTCTTTCCTCATGAGTTTAAAGCTCATTTGTATGCTCTACATAGCTCTGGACGTTTCCAGACGTGGAGTGAAACTGTTTTGAAAGTAGTACAAATTGCTCCTTCCTGCATATGCTAATTTTTCACACTCACATAGGTTGTATAAGTTTTATGAATCCTGGCTTGACCTATTCAAGTAGCTGAAAGCCTGTCACCACCTCTAGAAACAAGATTCACACCAATCCAATTCATATCATTTTTTCCAAAGGAATATGTTCTGGCCGGTCGAAAATGCATCTCACAAAAATAGGCATTTAAAAATCTACTTTGCAGTTTCAGAACACTAACATGACTGTGAAGTGTACACAAGTAAAATGGGACCGTTTCAAAGTACCTAATCCCTCATAAACTTCTGAGAGGAAGCATGAAATAAATCTACCTAATTTTCTGGAAAAGAAAGATGGAGGATTTTTGATATCACCTCAGATGGGACTTGAACCCACAAACCCTGGCTTAGGAGGCCAGTGCCTTATCCATTAGGCCACTGAGGCACACATGTATAGCTTTTTTCTAGAGGCAATATTTAAATGTATTCTATGGTCAGACACCGGTGTGTGCACACAGGGCATTTCTCACTTCTCTCTATAAGTAAACTTCCCATTTTCATCCTCTTCCATCCCCGACTTTAACGCTCTCTTCTATGCTATAATGGAGACTTTGCAATTTTAGCAAGTGGAGAGAAATTGGAGAACCACTTTCGACTCCACACTTCTTCTTCACTTACTTCTTTTCTCAATATACTGGGCTTAGAAAATGGTATCAAGCCATCCTTATCATCAGTAGGACAGGGAAAGAGGCACTAAGTCTCCTAACCAAGTTCAACCACACTCTGCAACTTAACCATTGCACTACAAATTAGGCAACGGGGGCATCAGCAAAGGCAGCCAATGTGCCGATCCTTTATACATTTTGTGTAGTACTTTTCTTACTCGGAGGCAAAATCAGCACTTTAACTGCCCAAATCATACAGATTTTACACATGTACCACTCTATGCACACATAGGCACACACCTTGCAGTTCTTCTACACACACTTAAGCTAAAAACCCATTCTGTCACGTCAAAATTCTGCAAACCTATTACATTTTCAGTGCGTCGGCATAGAAGCACTTTTTAATGCCACTAAAATGCACAAGTAGTTAGACTGAAGATGCAACCTGAATGAGTTTACAGTATGCACTCCACTTTATTAATGATTAGTAATGAGAAAGTGAGGACTACAAGAGTATTGGAAAATACTTTTTCTGCTCTGAATGTAAAGCAGATTGTGTGACCATTGGCCAAAAACGACCACGAAGGGACTCGAACCCTCAATCTTCTGATCCGAAGTCATATGTCTTATCCATTAGGCCACGCGGTAACCATTCACCTGAGATGATTTTTATCATGTAGGTGGTATGCATGGATGGAGAACATATTATTGAAAGGTATTCAGGTTTACATCCCATAGTGTTCTTTCAGCTCTTTTCGCTGGAAGCACTTTTTTGGAATCTATATATTGAGAATTTTATGAGTACGATATGCTTTTGTTTTCCTTTTTCCATACAAACCTCTTTCCTCATGAGTTTAAAGCTCATTTGTATGCTCTACATAGCTCTGGACGTTTCCAGACGTGGAGTGAAACTGTTTTGAAAGTAGTACAAATTGCTCCTTCCTGCATATGCTAATTTTTCACACTCACATAGGTTGTATAAGTTTTATGAATCCTGGCTTGACCTATTCAAGTAGCTGAAAGCCTGTCACCACCTCTAGAAACAAGATTCACACCAATCCAATTCAAATCATTTTTTCCAAAGGAATATGTTCTGGCCGGTCGAAAATGCATCTCACAAAAATAGGCATTTAAAAATATACTTTGCAGTTTCAGAACACTAACATGACTGTGAAGTGTACACAAGTAAAATGGGACAGTTTCAAAGTACCTAATCCCTCATAAACTTCCGAGAGGAAGCATGTAATAAATCTACCTAATTTTCTGGAAAAGAAAGAGGGAGGATTTTTGTTATCACCTCAGATGGGACTCGAACCTACAATCCCTGGCTTAGGAGGCCAGTGCCTTAGCCATTAGGCCACTGAGCCACACATGCATAGCTCTTTTCTAGAGGCATTATTTAAATGTATTCTATGGTCAGACACCGGTGTGTGCACACAGGGCATTTCTCACTTCTCTCTAGAAGTAAACTTCCCATTTTCATCCTCTTCCATCCCCGACTTTAACGCTCTCTTCTATGCTATAATGGAGACTTTGCAATTTTAGCAAGTGGAGAGAAATTGGAGAACCACTTTCGACTCCACACTTCTTCTTCACTTACTTCTTTTCTCAATATACTGGGCTTAGAAAATGGTATCAAGCCATCCTTATCATCAGTAGGACACGGAAAGTGGCACTAAGTCTCCTAACCAAGTTCAACCACACTCTGCAACTTAACCATTGCACTACAAATTAGGCAACGGGGGCATCAGCAAAGGCAGCCAATGTGCCGATCCTTTATACATTTTGTGTAGTACTTTTCTTACTCGGAGGCAAAATCAGCACTTTAACTGCCCAAATCATACAGATTTTACACATGTAGCACTCTATGCACACATAGGCACACACCTTGCAGTTCTTCTACACACACTTAAGCTAAAAACCCATTCTGTCACGTCAAAATTCTGCAAACCTATTACATATTCAGTGCGTCGGCATAGAAGCACTTTTTAATGCCACTAAAATGCACAAGTAGTTAGACTGAAGATGCAACCTGAATGAGTTTACAGTATGTACTCCACTTTATTAATGATTAGTAATGAGAAAGTGAGGACTACAAGAGTATTGGAAAAGACTTTTTCCACTCTGAATGTAAAGCAGATTGTGTGACCATTGGCCAAAAACGACCACGAAGGGACTCAAACCCTCAATCTTCTGATCCGAAGTCAGACGCCTTATCTATTAGGCCACGCGGTCATCCGTCCACCTGAGATGATTTTTATCATGTAGGTGGTATGCATAGATGGAGAACATATTATTGAAAGGTATTCAGGTTTACATCCCATAGTGTTCTTTCAGCTCTTTTCGCTGGAAGCACTTTATTGGAATCTATATATTGAGAATTTTATGAGTACGATATGCTTTTGTTTTCCTTTTTGCATGCAAACCTCTTTCCTCATGAGTTTAAAGCTCATTTGTATGCTCTACATAGCTCTGGGCGTTTCCAGACGTGGAGTGAAACTGTTTTGAAAGTAGTACAAATTGCTCCTTCCTGCATATGCTAATTTTTCACACTCATATAGGTTGTATAAGTTTTATGAATCCTGGCTTGACCTATTCAAGTAGCTGAAAGCCTGTCACCACCTCTAGAAACAAGATTCACACCAATCCAATTCAAATCATTTTTTCCAAAGGAATATGTTCTGGCCAGTCGAAAATGCATCTCACAAAAATAGGCATTTAAAAATCTACTTTGCAGTTTCAGAATACTAACATGACTGTGAAGTGTACACAAGTAAAATGGGACCGTTTCAAAGTACCTAATCCCTCATAAACTTCTGAGAGGAAGCATGTAATAAATCTACCTAATTTTCTGGACAAGAAAGAGGGAGGATTTTTGTTATCACCTCAGATGGGACTCAAACCCACAATCCCTGGCTTAGGAGGTCAGTGCCTTTTCCATTAGGCCACCGAGACACACATGCATAGCTCTTTTCTAGAGGCATTATTTAAATGTATTCTATGGTCAGACACCGGTGTGTGCACACAGGGCATTTCTCACTTCTCTCTATAAGTACACTTCCCATTTTCATCCTCTTCCATCCCGGACTTTAACGCTCTCTTCTATGCTATAATGGAGACTTTGCAATTTTAGCAAGTGGAGAGAAATTGGAGAACCACTTTCGACTCCACACTTCTTCTTCACTTACTTCTTTTCTCAATATACTGGGCTTAGAAAATGGTATCAAGCCATCCTTATCATCAGCAGGACACGGAAAGAGGCACCAAGTCTCCTAACCAAGTTCAACCACACTCTGCAACTTAACCATTGCAGTACAAATTAGGCAACGGGGGCATCAGCAAAGGCAGCCAATGTGCCGATCCTTTATACATTTTGTGTAGTACTTTTCTTACTCGGAGGCAAAATCAGCACTTTAACTGCCCAAATCATACAGATTTTACACATGTAGCACTCTATACACACATAGGCACACACCTTGCAGTTCTTCTACACACACTTAAGCTAAAAACCCATTCTGTCACGTCAAAATTCTGCAAACCTATTACATATTCAGTGTGTCGACATAGAAGCACTTTTTAATGCCACTAAAATGCACAAGTAGTTAGCCTGAAGATGCAACCTGAATGAGTTTACAGTATGTACTCCACTTTATTAATGATTAGTAATGAGAAAGTGAGGACTACAAGAGTATTGGAAAATACTTTTTCCACTCTGAATGTAAAGCAGATTTTGTGACCATTGGCCAAAAATGACCACGAAGGGACTCGAACCCTCAAACTTCTGATCCGAAGTCAGACGCCTTATCCATTAGGCCACGCGGTCATCCGTTCACCTGAGATGATTTTAATCATGTAGGTGGTATGCATGGATGGAGAACATATTATTGAAAGGTATTCAGGTTTACATCCCATAGTGTTCTTTCAGCTCTTTTCGCTGGAAGCACTTTTTTGGAATCTATATATTGAGTATTTTATGAGTACGATATGCTTTTGTTTTCCTTTTTGCATACAAACCTCTTTCCTCGTGAGTTTAAAGCTCATTTGTATGCTCTACATAGCTCTGGATGTTTCCAGACGTGGAGTGAAACTGTTTTGAAAGTAGTACAAATTGCTCCTTCCTGCATATGCTAATTTTTCACACTCACATAGGTTGTATAAGTTTTATGAATCCTGGCTTGACCTATTCAAGTAGCTGAAAGCCTGTCACCACCTCTAGAAACAAGATTCACACCAATCCAATTCAAATCATTTTTTCCAAAAGAATATGTTCTGGCCGGTCGAAAATGCATCTCACAAAAATAGGCATTTAAAAATCTACTTTGCAGTTTCAGAACACTAACATGACTGTGAAGTGTACACAAGTAAAATGGGACAGTTTCAAAGTACCTAATCCCTCATAAACTTCCGAGAGGAAGCATGTAATAAATCTACCTAATTTTCTGGAAAAGAAAGAGGGAGGATTTTTGTTATCACCTCAGATGGGACTCGAACCTACAATCCCTGGCTTAGGAGGCCAGTGCCTTAGCCATTAGGCCACTGAGCCACACATGCATAGCTCTTTTCTAGAGGCATTATTTAAATGTATTCTATGGTCAGACACCGGTGTGTGCACACAGGGCATTTCTCACTTCTCTCTAGAAGTAAACTTCCCATTTTCATCCTCTTCCATCCCCGACTTTAACGCTCTCTTCTATGCTATAATGGAGACTTTGCAATTTTAGCAAGTGGAGAGAAATTGGAGAACCACTTTCGACTCCACACTTCTTCTTCACTTACTTCTTTTCTCAATATACTGGGCTTAGAAAATGGTATCAAGCCATCCTTATCAACAGTAGGACACGGAAAGTGGCACTAAGTCTCCTAACCAAGTTCAACCACACTCTGCAACTTAACCATTGCACTACAAATTAGGCAACGGGGACATCAGCAAAGGCAGCCAATGTGCCGATCCTTTATACATTTTGTGTAGTACTTTTCTTACTCGGAGGCAAAATCAGCACTTTAACTGCCCAAATCATACAGATTTTACACATGTAGCACTCTATGCACACATAGGCACACACCTTGCAGTTCTTCTACACACACTTAAGCTAAAAACCCATTCTGTCACGTCAAAATTCTGCAAACCTATTACATATTCAGTGCGTCGGCATAGAAGCACTTTTTAATGCCACTAAAATGCACAAGTAGTTAGACTGAAGATGCAACCTGAATGAGTTTACAGTATGTACTCCACTTTATTAATGATTAGTAATGAGAAAGTGAGGACTACAAGAGTATTGGAAAAGACTTTTTCCACTCTGAATGTAAAGCAGATTGTGTGACCATTGGCCAAAAACGACCACGAAGGGACTCAAACCCTCAATCTTCTGATCCGAAGTCAGACGCCTTATCCATTAGGCCACGCGGTCATCCGTCCACCTGAGATGATTTTTATCATGTAGGTGGTATGCATAGATGGAGAACATATTATTGAAAGGTATTCAGGTTTACATCCCATAGTGTTCTTTCAGCTCTTTTCGCTGGAAGCACTTTATTGGAATCTATATATTGAGAATTTTATGAGTACGATATGCTTTTGTTTTCCTTTTTGCATGCAAACCTCTTTCCTCATGAGTTTAAAGCTCATTTGTATGCTCTACATAGCTCTGGGCGTTTCCAGACGTGGAGTGAAACTGTTTTGAAAGTAGTACAAATTGCTCCTTCCTGCATATGCTAATTTTTCACACTCATATAGGTTGTATAAGTTTTATGAATCCTGGCTTGACCTATTCAAGTAGCTGAAAGCCTGTCACCACCTCTAGAAACAAGATTCACACCAATCCAATTCAAATCATTTTTTCCAAAGGAATATGTTCTGGCCGGTCGAAAATGCATCTCACAAAAATAGGCATTTAAAAATCTACTTTGCAGTTTCAGAATACTAACATGACTGTGAAGTGTACACAAGTAAAATGGGACCGTTTCAAAGTACCTAATCCCTCATAAACTTCTGAGAGGAAGCATGTAATAAATCTACCTAATTTTCTGGAAAAGAAAGAGGGAGGATTTTTGTTATCACCTCAGATGGGACTCAAACCCACAATCCCTGGCTTAGGAGGTCAGTGCCTTTTCCATTAGGCCACCGAGACACACATGCATAGCTCTTTACTAGAGGCATTATTTAAATGTATTCTATGGTCAGACACCGGTGTGTGCACACAGGGCATTTCTCACTTCTCTCTATAAGTACACTTCCCATTTTCATCCTCTTCCATCCCCGACTTTAACGCTCTCTTCTATGCTATAATGGAGACTTTGCAATTTTAGCAAGTGGAGAGAAATTGGAGAACCACTTTCGACTCCACACTTCTTCTTCACTTACTTCTTTTCTCATTATACTGGGATTAGAAAATGGTATCAAGCCATCCTTATCATCAGTAGGACACGGAAAGAGGCACTAAGTCTCCTAACCAAGTTCAACCACACTCTGCAACTTAACCATTGCACTACAAATTAGGCAACGGGGGCATCAGCAAAGGCAGCCAATGTGCCGATCCTTTATACATTTTGTGTAGTACTTTTCTTACTCGGAGGCAAAATCAGCACTTTAACTGCCCAAATCATACAGATTTTACACATTAGCACTCTATACACACATAGGCACACACCTTGCAGTTCTTCTACACACACTTAAGCTAAAAACCCATTCTGTCACGTCAAAATTCTGCAAACCTATTACATATTCAGTGTGTCGACATAGAAGCACTTTTTAATGCCACTAAAATGCACAAGTAGTTACCCTGAAGATGCAACCTGAATGAGTTTACAGTATGTACTCCACTTTATTAATGATTAGTAATGAGAAAGTGAGGACTACAAGAGTATTGGAAAAGACTTTTTCCACTCTGAATGTAAAGCAGATTGTGTGACCATTGGCCAAAAACGACCACGAAGGGACTCAAACCCTCAATCTTCTGATCCGAAGTCAGACGCCTTATCCATTAGGCCACGCGGTCATCCGTCCACCTAAGATGATTTTAATCATGTAGGTGGTATGCATAGATGGAGAACATATTATTGAAAGGTATTCAGGTTTACATCCCATAGTGTTCTTTCAGCTCTTTTCGCTGGAAGCACTTTTTTGGAATCTATATATTGAGTATTTTATGAGTACGATATGCTTTTGTTTTCCTTTTTGCATACAAACCTCTTTCCTCATGAGTTTAAAGCTCATTTGTATTCTCTACATAGCTCTGGAAGTTTCCAGACGTGGAGTGAAACTGTTTTGAAAGTAGGACAAATTGCTCCTTCCTGCATATGCTAATTTTTCACACTCACATAGGTTGTATACGTTTTATGAATCCTGGCTTGACCTATTCAAGTAGCTGAAAGCCTGTCACCACCTCTAGAAACAAGATTCACACCAATCCAATTCAAATCATTTTTTCCAAAGGAATATGTTCTGGCCGGTCGAAAATGCATCTCACAAAAATAGGCATTTAAAAATCTACTTTGCAGTTTCAGAACACTAACATGACTGTGAAGTGTACACAAGTAAAACGGGACCGTTTCAAAGTACCTAATCCCTCATAAACTTCTGAGAGGAAGCATGTAATAAATCTACCTAATTTTCTGGAAAAGAAAGAGGGAGGATTTTTGTTATCACCTCAGATGGGACTTTAACCCACAATCCCTGGCTTAGGAGGTCAGTGCCTTTTCCATTAGGCCACCGAGACACACATGCATAGCTCTTTTCTAGAGGCAATATTTAAATGTATTCTATGGTCAGACACCGGTGTGTGCACACAGGGCATTTCTCACTTCTCTCTATAAGTACACTTCCCATTTTCATCCTCTTCCATCCCCGACTTTAACGCTCTCTTCTATGCTATAATGGAGACTTTGCAATTTTAGCAAGTGGAGAGAAATTGGAGAACCACTTTCGACTCCACACTTCTTCTTCACTTACTTCTTTTCTCAATATACTGGGCTTAGAAAATGGTATCAAGCCATCCTTATCATCAGTAGGACACGGAAAGAGGCACTAAGTCTCCTAACCAAGTTCAACCACACTCTGCAACTTAACCATTGCACTACAAATTAGGCAACGGGGGCATCAGCAAAGGCAGCCAATGTGCCGATCCTTTATACATTTTGTGTAGTACTTTTCTTACTCGGAGGCAAAATCAGCACTTTAACTGCCCAAATCATACAGATTTTACACATGTAGCACTCTATACACACATAGGCACACACCTTGCAGTTCTTCTACACCCACTTAAGCTAAAAACCCATTCTGTCACGTCAAAATTCTGCAAACCTATTACATATTCAGTGCGTCGGCATAGAAGCACTTTTTAATGCCACTAAAATGCACAAGTAGTTAGACTGAAGTTGCAACCTGAATGAGTTTACAGTATGTACTCCACTTTATTAATGATTAGTAATGAGAAAGTGAGGACTACAAGAGTATTGGAAAATACTTTTTCCACTCTGAATGTAAAGCAGATTGTGTGACCATTGGCCAAAAATGACCACGAAGGGACTCAAACCCTCAATCTTCTGATCCGAAGTCAGACGCCTTATCCATTAGGCCACGTGGTCATCCGTTCACCTGAGATGATTTTAATCATGTAGGTGGTATGCATGGATGGAGAACATATTATTGAAAGGTATTCAGGTTTACATCCCATAGTGTTCTTTCAGCTCTTTTCGCTGGAAGCACTTTTTTGGAATCTATATATTGAGAATTTTATGAGTACGATATGCTTTTGTTTTCCTTTTTGCATACAAACCTCTTTCCTCATGAGTTTAAAGCTCATTTGTATTCTCTACATAGCTCTGGAAGTTTCCAGACGTGGAGTGAAACTGTTTTGAAAGTAGGACAAATTGCTCCTTCCTGCATATGCTAATTTTTCACACTCACATAGTTTGTATAAGTTTTATGAATCCTGGCTTGACCTATTCAAGTAGCTGAAAGCCTGTCACCACCTCTAGAAGCAAGATTCACACCAATCCAATTCAAATCATTTTTTCCAAAATAAAATGTTCTGGCCGGTCGAAAATGCATCTCACAAAAATAGGCATTTAAAAATCTACTTTGCAGTTTCAGAACACTAACATGACTGTGAAGTGTACACAAGTAAAATGGGACAGTTTCAAAGTACCTAATCCCTCATAAACTTCCGAGAGGAAGCATGTAATAAATCTACGTCATTTTCTGGAAAAGAAAGAGGCAGGATTTTTGTTATCACCTCAGATGGGACTCAAACCCACAATCCCTGGCTTAGGAGGCCAGTGCCTTATCCATTAGGCCACTGAGACACACATGCATGGCTCTTTTCTAGAGGCATTATTTAAATGTATTCTATGGTCAGACACCGGTGTGTGCACACAGGGCATTTCTCACTTCTCTCTATAAGTAAACTTCCCATTTTCATCCTCTTCCATCCCCGACTTTAACGCTCTCTTCTATGCTATAATGGAGACTTTGCAATTTTAGCAAGTGGAGAGAAATTGGAGAACCACTTTCGACTCCACACTTCTTCTTCACTTACTTCCTTTCTCAATATACTGGGCTTAGAAAATGGTATCAAGCCATCCTTATCATCAGTAGGACACGGAAAGAGGCACTAAGTCTCCTAACCAAGTTCAACCACACTCTGCAACTTAACCATTGCACTACAAATTAGGCAACGGGGGCATCAGCAAAGGCAGCCAATGTGCCGATCCTTTATACATTTTGTGTAGTACCTTTCTTACTCGGAGGCAAAATCAGCACTTTAACTGCCCAAATCATACAGATTTTACACATGTACCACTCTATGCACACATAGGCACACACCTTGCAGTTCTTCTACACACACTTAAGCTAAAAACCCATTCTGTCACGTCAAAATTCTGCAAACCTATTACATATTCAGTGCGTCGGCATAGAAGCACTTTTTAATGCCACTAAAATGCACAAGTAGTTAGACTGAAGATGCAACCTGAATGAGTTTAAAGTATGTACTCCACTTTATTAATGATTAGTAATGAGAAAGTGAGGACTACAAGAGTATTGGAAAAGACTTTTTCCACTCTGAATGTAAAGCAGATTGTGTTACCATTGGCCAAAAACGACCATGAAGGGACTCGAACCCTCAATCTTCTGATCCGAAGTGAGACGCCTTATCCATTAGGCCACGCGGTCATCCGTTCACCTGAGATGATTTTTATCATGTAGGTGGTATGCATGGATGGAGAACATATTATTGAAAGGTATTCAGGTTTACATCCCATAGTGTTCTTTCAGCTCTTTTCGCTGGAAGCACTTTTTTGGAATCTATATATTGAGAATTTTATGAGTACGATATGCTTTTGTTTTCCTTTTTGCATACAAACCTCTTTCCTCGTGAGTTTAAAGCTCATTTGTATGCTCTACATAGCTCTGGACGTTTCCAGACGTGGAGTGAAACTGTTTTGAAAGTAGTACAAATTGCTCCTTCCTGCATATGCTAATTTTTCACACTCACATAGGTTGTATAAGTTTTATGAATCCTGGCTTGACCTATTCAAGTAGCTGAAAGCCTGTCACCACCTCTAGAAACAAGATTCACACCAATCCAATTCAAATCATTTTTTCCAAAAGAATATGTTCTGGCCGGTCGAAAATGCATCTCACAAAAATAGGCATTTAAAAATCTACTTTGCAGTTTCAGAACACTAACATGACTGTGAAGTGTACACAAGTAAAATGGGACAGTTTCAAAGTACCTAATCCCTCATAAACTTCCGAGAGGAAGCATGTAATAAATCTACCTAATTTTCTGGAAAAGAAAGAGGGAGGATTTTTGTTATCACCTCAGATGGGACTTGAACCTACAATCCCTGGCTTAGGAGGCCAGTGCCTTAGCCATTAGGCCACTGAGCCACACATGCATAGCTCTTTTCTAGAGGCATTATTTAAATGTATTCTATGGTCAGACACCGGTGTGCGCACACAGGGCATTTCTCACTTCTCTCTAGAAGTAAACTTCCCATTTTCATCCTCTTCCATCCCCGACTTTAACGCTCTCTTCTATGCTATAATGGAGACTTTGCAATTTTAGCAAGTGGAGAGAAATTGGAGAACCACTTTCGACTCCACACTTCTTCTTCACTTACTTCTTTTCTCAATATACTGGGCTTAGAAAATGGTATCAAGCCATCCTTATCATCAGTAGGACACGGAAAGTGGCACTAAGTCTCCTAACCAAGTTCAACCACACTCTGCAACTTAACCATTGCACTACAAATTAGGCAACGGGGGCATCAGCAAAGGCAGCCAATGTGCCGATCCTTTATACATTTTGTGTAGTACTTTTCTTACTCGGAGGCAAAATCAGCACTTTAACTGCCCAAATCATACAGATTTTACACATGTAGCACTCTATGCACACATAGGCACACACCTTGCAGTTCTTCTACACACACTACACTACAACTACTTGCTTACCTCAGGGTTGACGCCGGACTGCCCCTGCACATCCCAGCCCTTCCAGTGCACAGCGCCAGCAACTCGCCGGACCCGCTTCGCGGGTCCCGCTTCGCGTTCAGTCACCGCGGAGGATTGCTGATTGGGACTGCCTGCCATCCAGGGGAAAAGATTCAGGACCGGGGCTGCGAGCAGCAGGGACTCCATAGTCCAGGAGTCCCTGCGAGCCCAACCACCAACACCTGGGCTGCTCTCCCTGGCCGACACGCCCCCAAGCCCACGGGAGTAAAAGACGAAGGATTTCTCCCTAACAGTGGGACAACTACTTGCTTACCTCAGGGTTGACGCCGGACTGCCCCTGCACATCCCAGCCCTTCCAGTGCACAGCGCCAGCAACTCGCCGGACCAGCTTCGCGGGTCCCGCTTCGCGTTCAGTCACAGCGGAGGATTGCTGATTGGGACTGCCTGCCATCCAGGGGAAAAGATTCAGGACCGGGGCTGCGAGCAGCAGGGACTCCATAGTCCAGGAGTCCCTGCGAGCCCAACCACCAACACCTGGGCTGCTCTCCCTGGCCGACACGCCCCCAAGCCCACGGGAGTAAAAGACGAAGGATTTCTCCCTAACAGTGGGACAACTACTTGCTTACCTCAGGGTTGACGCCGGACTGCCCCTGCACATCCCAGCCCTTCCAGTGCACAGCGCCAGCAACTCGCCGGACCCGCTTCGCGGGTCCCGCTTCGCGGGTCCCGCTTCGCGTTCAGTCACCGCGGAGGATTGCTGATTGGGACTGCCTGCCATCCAGGGGAAAAGATTCAGGACCGGGGCTGCGAGCAGCAGGGACTCCATAGTCCAGGAGTCCCTGCGAGCCCAACCACCAACACCTGGGCTGCTCTCCCTGGCCGACACGCCCCCAAGCCCCAGTACTGTACTATTTAAAGAACCTGGTTACCCGCTGCGCGGGAGCGCCCGGGGCTAAGCCCGGGCAAAGGGCGGGCCGTCTGAGGCCGTCAGAGAACGGAGGAGACCGGACCGGGCCCTCTCCATAACACCGAGGTACTTTCAGAACCTAACCCAGCTCATCGTGTGAGAGCTCTAAGTAGCCTGGTGAAAACTCTGTGCGCCAAAATTTTGTTGTCGATTAATTGTTCCACTCGATTGTGGAGATGGTTCTTACGAGAGGGTCTAAAGATAAAGTAAAGGGAGGTGGGGGAAAACGTTTGGGTCCTATGGATGACTTTATCACCAAGGCGAACAATTTTATTGACCAAAGCATCACCCTAATAGAAGGTAGGGTCTCTTTAGATTTAGCCCTGGCAAAGCGGTCATCCATGGGAAACTTGAAGAATGCAAAAACCCCCGAGTCCCGCCGAATTGGGGGCTGTGGCCCCTCTCCCACAGGTAGGAGAAGTCTACCAAATAATGTAGATCTTTCAGCCTCACAACTTTCCGATTTTCAATTAAGCCTTGATTTAGAAAAATCGCCAGTACTAATCCCCGAAATAACCCCGGAAGAAATAAGAATCACTAGAGGGAAAAGGGAGGGGGCAATTAGGAAAAGAAGAACAAAACCTAATAAATCGATCCCTCATGACTCCAGTACCCTAGACGAACCGAAACCTTCAACACCCACATCTGACAATCCCCACCCTGGTAAATCAGTCATTAATCAGCCCACGCATGAAAATTTAGATTCGCTTAGCGTACTTAACTCGAGTTCTTCTTTACCTATTTACCTGCAAAGAGACAATTTTAACCCTGTGTCAATAGCCAACATAGCAGACCTTCTAAAAATTACCATTACCCCACTCGAATTAAGGTTGTCTCGGATGGAACAACAATTACAGCTCCTTATTGACATCACGAAACCAAAACAAGTAATAGGGGGGGGGGATAAACAAAAAGAGAAAAGTATCAAACCTCCCCTTCAAAAGGTGTCATATACGAAAAAAAAAAACTCTAAAAATGCCCCTTCTGATTCCACATCTAAATCACCACGTCCCGAAACAACCATTATAGAGCAAACAGAAGATCCTATTGCTAACTCCAACATTTGTCATCCTTCTCAGAAAAATGTTTTGGGAGCAGCGAAGCCAGGGCCAAAAAACTCCCCTCTCAAGGGAAAAAAGACGCTCCAACAAAACAAACAGGTCCCTAACCAAGTAACAACTGATCACACCTTGGCTGACACGAGGGGCTGCAAAAAAAGGTTGGCAGTTGACCTACCTCCAGAAGCAAGCCCCTATGTGGTAGTTATGGTAGGAGTTCCCGAGTTAGAAGATCACGTCGTGGAAACTACCTGGTCACTGAAAAATAAGGTGCAGTTTTGGTTAAATAACAACTGTCCCATTACTGAACCCGGGTCATCTAGGATCTTGATGGTCCGTAGAACCCCGTGGGTGGGAAATAGTAGGAAATCAATTCCGGGCGACTGTATTTTGATTTCCTTTGACCACCCATGGGTGGTGGACCACATATGTTCTTGGGAGCGTCCAAACACCCAGGGCGAAATAGGTATTAGACGTCTCTCCTTTTTTTATCCCTCCAGGTCGCCCAGGGATGCTCAATTCACCAATGCTCCTTATTGGGAAACTAAAGACCCAGTCCACGATAATTATTTCAATCGTTGGAACACAGTGGGCCCCCGTTACCATGAGCATGGTGGTTATAGGATAAATTCAGGCCCACAATTTTGGGGAAGAGGAAATGACGACTGGGGCTTCCACCAATTGCGGATGCTAAATAGAGAGCCAACCCAAAGGGAAACCTGGTTTGGGTTTCCCACGGACAACAGATTTAGTGTTCTTGAAATGGTCGATTGACCATCAACTAATTTCAAATCCACCGATCATAGCTCTTCCCATTTAACATCTAATTCCACAATGGATTCCTCAATCCAAGAAACAGTGCATAATGTAGATTTGCATTCTCTATCCATTTTTTTCTGGAATATAGCAGGGCTTCGTTCAAAAATCGAAGACGGCTCATTGATACATTTTTGGGAAGGGGGGAATATCATATGTCTCCAGGAGACTTGGTCCTTGACAGAGCTTCACCTCGCTGGCTATAAAACGTATTTTACGCCAGCGTTGGGGGGCGGTTTTGGAAGACCCAAGGGAGGGTTGACTACATATATTGCCAACACAATCAATGATCTCAAAACATCCTTGGTGCTGTCTGATCCAAATTTCCAACTATTAAAGCTCCTCTATAATAAATGTGAGCCTATTCTTTTGCTCAATGTCTATAATAATCTTGACGAGGAACAATTTTTGTCTCTCATCAATCTAATTAAGGAGAAATTGGGTCATAACTCTCCACTTCGTAAGGGCCCAGTCCACCTTATATGTGGAGGAGACTTAAATATCCACCCATGCCCTCATGTCGGGAAAAATAGATGTGGAATTGTGGATGAAGAGAACGCTCCTATCATGCACTTTAATCATAGTAAAACGGGGATTGCAATGAACAATATGCTGGTTGACTTAGAACTGGAAATAGTAAACAAACTGATCCCGGACTCTAACTTTTTACAACCAACGTATGTGGGTAGGGGCTTCAGCACTACAGTAGATTATATTCTTCTCTCCCCAGGCTTATTACCTCGAGTAAGGTCCTTTGAGGTATTGCTAAATACTTTTAGTGACCACTCCGCTCTTAGACTAGAACTCCAACAATTGAAGGGACAACCGGAAACTAGTGTAATCGCCTCTACGCTCGCTCAAAATAAATTGGAGTTGGGCAGGACAAATGGTTATACAGTAAAGTGGGAGACGCTGGATCCGGAGATAATCACGGCGAAATTGGTAATGGAGTCATATGTAAATATAACCAATTGCCTTGATCCAACGTTACCTGAAGAAGCTGTTTTAACCAACTTTCTACTAATACTGGAAAAGATTAAGGAACTTCTTACAATAACATCTAGGAGGTCACCCTCGACCAAAAAAGGATGGTTTAATCATTCCTGTACCATGGCCCTGTCCAACTTAAAAAAGGAACTAAAAAAAACAGTGAGAGATTCAGAATTGATTCAAATGCTGAGGCGTCAATATGTCTCCGCACGGAAGCAAAGAATCACTGAATTAAAAATGAAACTGTGGGACGATTTGCACACTAGCGCTGTATCTAAGGATAGTTTGGCTTTTTGGCGTACTGTTAAAACTCCATATCTCTTGGGCGCAGACACCCCTAAGATAGAAGTGGCTATCGATGAGGCTACGTGGGTGACACATTTTTCAAAATTTTTTAAAAACCCAGTAAATACCAGTAAAAGAATAGATCATAGTCTTCCAAACGTCAACTATCCCATCTCCCTAACTTTTGATATCGCTGAAGTTATAGCGGCCTTGAATGCTAGCAAAAGCGGGAAAGCTCCAGGCCCCGATGGGGTCCCAGTAGACTTGTTTAAATTTAACCCGGACCTCTGACCCCCATTTTAACTAGAGTATGCATAGCAGTGGCAAAAGTGGGACTGTTGGACTCTTGGACAAAGTCTATCATGGTCCCAATTTTTAAAAAAGGTGACCGCCAAGATGTCAATTGTTATCGTCCCATTTCCCTTTTAGATTCGCTAGGCAAAGTGGTCGGTAGAATCGTTCTTGAACGACTACAGCAGTGGGCAGAGGAGGGACACATTATTTCAGACCTTCAATTTGGATTCCGGGAGGGGTTTGGAACGGTAGAGCAGGCCCTGAACCTCAGTCTGATCCTGGGAAAATACTGCCAAGGAAAAAAAGAAACTGTGTATATGGTATACGTAGATTTATCTGCCGCCTTTGACTGCGTTTCACATATGAAACTTTGGAATATCTTGTTACTGATGGGAGTGGACTCATCTCTCGTAGATTTTATGAGAGAACTATATTCGGGTGCCACCGCTAGGGTGCGTTTTGGCACAAAGGGTGAATTGACTACGCCGTTCGGAGTGGAGCGAGGCGTCAGGCAGGGATGTGTCCTTGCCACCTTCCTCTTCTCCCTCTACACAAATGGCCTAGAGGCGGAGATGTTGAGGGGGGCTCTGGACCTACCCCGGGTCAAACGGCGATTGATACCCGCCTTGCTCTACGCCGACGACGCGGTCATTTTGGCCCGCACCCCACGCGAACTGCAAAAATCCCTAAATAGATACGTTGAGTTCATGGGTGGCCTGGATTTACAGGTTAACGTGAAAAAAACATTTGTCATGGTAGCCGGGCGAGCCAAAAAATGTGTAAAGAATATTTTTCTTAAAGAGCAAAAACTTGAGGTAACTACGAAGTACTGCTATTTGGGGATAATGATTGATGATAGGCTTAGCTGGAGAGCAGCAGTGGAGGCCAGATGTCACTTGTTTAAAAGAGCAACAATGTCCCTGATAAGTTTTTCACAGAGGCTAGGGAAAAGGCCTCCAGTGGAGCTGTTAAAAATTTACGTAGCTAAATGCCAGGCAATTGCCCTTTATGGAGCAGGCCTGTGGGGAATCGCAGAAATCAGCACCCTTCAGGTCGCCGAAAATAACTTTTTAAGATTTCTCTTAGCAGCACCAATGAGCTCCTCAGTATATGCCCTTCATCTGGAGCTTGGTATTCCCTACCTTGAGGACCTGATAAGAATTCAACCGCTATTGCTCTGGCGTCGTATCTGGTCTTCCGTGAACAATGTGTTTTCACAAGAAATTCTGATGGACGCAATGGCCATAGACCACTCTGTATCAATTCAATGGTTGTGCTATGTACAAAATTTTTTTAAGGATCTAGATTTGGAGATCTATTACACAGATCCAAAAAAAATTAACGAATTGTCAAAGAAAGGACTTAAAAAACTGGCTTTAACGCATCTGGAGTCCCTGAGACTGACCTCCGTGGCATCGAAACCCTCGGTTGTTCATGCTAATTTAATTCAGACCACTTACTCCATCCAACCTTATTTGACATTACAGATTAGCACCTATCACAGAATGTTGTTAACAAGATTTAGATTTGACTCCTTTTTTAGGCTAGTATCCTTCCCCAAGAGAAACAGCTGGGAGAAGGTTTCCACCCCTTGTCCGTGTGATGAAGTGTCAACTCAGACAAATTTACACACTATTCTGTTTTGTAAATTTCATCATCCACACAGGAGGGTCTGGTTACTACCTTTATTAAAGAGCTGGGGACTAAGACAATGTCGACCGGCAATGCTACGCCTTCAAAGCCTAGATTCCGAATTGACCTGTTATCTTGTTCTTAACTTCCTTAAATGTATTCTGCAACATAGGAATAATTTGTAAGCAGCGGTTTGATCCCAGTATTTGTAGATGAAATGAATTTTTGTAAAACCTTGGTTTTAACTATATGAGCTGATAATTGTTTAGCTTTAATTTTTATTATTCTTTAATCTATGTGCGATGTTCTATTTGTAACTGCTCTTTTATGGTTTTTTAATTGTAAAAACCGAATAAAGAATTTATTATTATTATACACACACTTAAGCTAAAAACCCATTCTGTCACGTCAAAATTCTGCAAACCTATTACATATTCAGTGCGTCGGCATAGAAGCACTTTTTAATGCCACTAAAATGCACAAGTAGTTAGACTGAAGATGCAACCTGAATGAGTTTACAGTATGTACTCCACTTTATTAATGATTAGTAATGAGAAAGTGAGGACTACAAGAGTATTGGAAAAGACTTTTTCCACTCTGAATGTAAAGCAGATTGTGTGACCATTGGCCAAAAACGACCACGAAGGGACTCAAACCCTCAATCTTCTGATCCGAAGTCAGACGCCTTATCCATTAGGCCACGCGGTCATCCGTCCACCTGAGATGATTTTTATCATGTAGGTGGTATGCATGGATGGAGAACATATTATTGAAAGGTATTCAGGTTTACATCCCATAGTGTTCTTTCAGCTCTTTTCGCTGGAAGCACTTTATTGGAATCTATATATTGAGAATTTTATGAGTACGATATGCTTTTGTTTTCCTTTTTGCATGCAAACCTCTTTCCTCATGAGTTTAAAGCTCATTTGTATGCTCTACATAGCTCTGGACGTTTCCAGACGTGGAGTGAAACTGTTTTGAAAGTAGTACAAATTGCTCCTTCCTGCATATGCTAATTTTTCACACTCATATAGGTTGTATAAGTTTTATGAATCCTGGCTTGACCTATTCAAGTAGCTGAAAGCCTGTCACCACCTCTAGAAACAAGATTCACACCAATCCAATTCAAATCATTTTTTCCAAAGGAATATGTTCTGGCCGGTCGAAAATGCATCTCACAAAAATAGGCATTTAAAAATCTACTTTGCAGTTTCAGAATACTAACATGACTGTGAAGTGTACACAAGTAAAATGGGACCGTTCCAAAGTACCTAATCCCTCATAAACTTCTGAGAGGAAGCATGTAATAAATCTACCTAATTTTCTGGAAAAGAAAGAGGGAGGATTTTTGTTATCACCTCAGATGGGACTCAAACCCACAATCCCTGGCTTAGGAGGTCAGTGCCTTTTCCATTAGGCCACAGAGACACACATGCATAGCTCTTTTCTAGAGGCATTATTTAAATGTATTCTATGGTCAGACACCGGTGTGTGCACACAGGGCATTTCTCACTTCTCTCTATAAGTACACTTCCCATTTTCATCCTCTTCCATCCCCGACTTTAACGCTCTCTTCTATGCTATAATGGAGACTTCGCAATTTTAGCAAATGGAGAGAAATTGGAGAACCACTTTCGACTCCACACTTCTTCTTCACTTACTTCTTTTCTCAATATACTGGGCTTAGAAAATGGTATCAAGCCATCCTTATCATCAGCAGGACACGGAAAGAGGCACCAAGTCTCCTAACCAAGTTCAACCACACTCTGCAACTTAACCATTGCACTACAAATTAGGCAACGGGGGCATCAGCAAAGGCAGCCAATGTGCCGATCCTTTATACATTTTGTGTAGTACTTTTCTTACTCGGAGGCAAAATCAGCACTTTAACTGCCCAAATCATACAGATTTTACACATGTAGCACTCTATACACACATAGGCACACACCTTGCAGTTCTTCTACACACACATAAGCTAAAAACCCATTCTGTCACGTGAAAATTCTGCAAACCTATTACATATTCAGTGTGTCGACATAGAAGCACTTTTTAATGCCACTAAAATGCACAAGTAGTTAGCCTGAAGATGCAACCTGAATGAGTTTACAGTATGTACTCCACTTTATTAATGATTAGTAATGAGAAAGTGAGGACTACAAGAGTATTGGAAAATACTTTTTCCACTCTGAATGTAAAGCAGATTGTGTGACCATTGGCCAAAAATGACCACGAAGGGACTCGAACCCTCAAACTTCTGATCCGAAGTCAGACGCCTTATCCATTAGGCCACGCGGTCATCCGTTCACCTGAGATGATTTTAATCATGTAGGTGGTATGCATGGATGGAGAACATATTATTGAAAGGTATTCAGGTTTACATCCCATAGTGTTCTTTCAGCTCTTTTCGCTGGAAGCACTTTTTTGGAATCTATATATTGAGTATTTTATGAGTACGATATGCTTTTTTTTTCCTTTTTGCATACAAACCTCTTTCCTCATGAGTTTAAAGCTCATTTGTATTCTCTACATAGCTCTGGAAGTTTCCAGACGTGGAGTGAAACAGTTTTGAAAGTAGGACAAATTGCTCCTTCCTGCATATGCTAATTTTTCACACTCACATAGGTTGTATACGTTTTATGAATCCTGGCTTGACCTATTCAAGTAGCTGAAAGCCTGTCACCACCTCTAGAAACAAGATTCACACCAATCCAATTCAAATCATTTTTTCCAAAGGAATATGTTCTGGCCGGTCGAAAATGCATCTCACAAAAATAGGCATTTAAAAATATACTTTGCAGTTTCAGAACACTAACATGACTGTGAAGTGTACACAAGTAAAATGGGACCGTTTCAAAGTACCTAATCCCTCATAAACTTGTGAGAGGAAGCATGTAATAAATCTACCTAATTTTCTGGAAAAGAAAGAGGGAGGATTTTTGTTATCACCTCTGATGGGCCTTGAACCCACAATCTCTGGCTTAGGAGGCCAGTGCCTTATCCATTAGGCCACTGAGGCACACATGCATAGCTCTTTTCTAGAGGCATTATTTAAATGTATTCTATGGTCAGACACCGGTGTGTGCACACAGGGCATTTCTCACTTCTCTCTATAAGTAAACTTCCCATTTTCATCCTCTTCCATCCCCGACTTTAACGCTCTCTTCTATGCTATAATGGAGACTTTGCAATTTTAGCAAGTGGAGAGAAATTGGAGAACCACTTTCGACTCCACACTTCTTCTTCACTTACTTCTTTTCTCAATATACTGGGATTAGAAAATGGTATCAAGCCATCCTTATCATCAGCAGGACACGGAAAGAGGCACCAAGTCTCCTAACCAAGTTCAACCACACTCTGCAACTTAACCATTGCACTACAAATTAGGCAACGGGGGCATCAGCAAAGGCAGCCAATGTGCCGATCCTTTATACATTTTGTGTAGTACTTTTCTTACTCGGAGGCAAAATCAGCACTTTAACTGCCCAAATCATAGAGATTTTACCAATGTAGCACTCTATGCACACATAGGCACACACCTTGCAGTTCTTCTACACACACTTAAAGTAAAAACCCATTTTGTCACGTCAAAATTCTGCAAACCTATTACATATTCAGTGCGTCGGCATAGAAGCACTTTTTAATGCCACTAAAATGCACAAGTAGTTAGACTGAAGATGCAACCTGAATGAGTTTAAAGTATGCACTCCACTTTATTAATGATTAGTAATGAGAAAGTGAGGACTACAAGAGTATTGGAAAATACTTTTTCCGCTCTGAATGTAAAGCAGATTGTGTGACCATTGGCCAAAAACGACCACGAAGGGACTCGAACCCTCAATCTTCTGATCCGAAGTCATACGCCTTATCCATTAGGCCACGCGGTCATCCATTCACCTGAGATGATTTTTATCATGTAGGTGGTATGCATGGATGGAGAACATATTATTGAAAGGTATTCAGGTTTACATCCCATAGTGTTCTTTCAGCTCTTTTCGCTGGAAGCACTTTTTTGGAATCTATATATTGAGAATTTTATGAGTACGATATGCTTTTGTTTTCCTTTTTCCATACAAACCTCTTTCCTCATGAGTTTAAAGCTCATTTGTATGCTCTACATAGCTCTGGACGTTTCCAGACGTGGAGTGAAACTGTTTTGAAAGTAGTACAAATTGCTCCTTCCTGCAAATGCTAATTTTTCACACTCACATAGGTTGTATAAGTTTTATGAATCCTGGCTTGACCTATTCAAGTAGCTGAAAGCCTGTCACCACCTCTAGAAACAAGATTCACACCAATCTAATTCAAATCATTTTTTCCAAAGGAATATGTTCTGGCCGGTCGAAAATGCATCTCACAAAAATAGGCATTTAAAAATCTACTTTGCAGTTTCAGAACACTAACATGACTGTGAAGTGTACACAAGTAAAACGGGACCGTTTCAAAGTACCTAATCCCTCATAAACTTCTGAGAGGAAGCATGTAATAAATCTACCTAATTTTCTGGAAAAGAAAGAGGGAGGATTTTTGTTATCACCTCAGATGGGACTTTAACCCACAATCCCTGGCTTAGGAGGCCAGTGCCTTATCCATTAGGCCACTGAGGCACACATGCATAGCTCTTTTCTAGAGGC
>NC_140585.1:133545703-133570703 GCF_964204655.1 Triturus cristatus
GGTATCAAGCCATCCTTATCATCAGTAGGACACGGAAAGAGGCACTAAGTCTCCTAACCAAGTTCAACCACACTCTGCAACTTAACCATTGCACTACAAATTAGGCAACGGGGGCATCAGCAAAGGCAGCCAATGTGCCGATCCTTTATACATTTTGTGTAGTACTTTTCTTACTCGGAGGCAAAATCAGCACTTTAACTGCCCAAATCATACAGATTTTACACATGTACCACTCTATGCACACATAGGCACACTCCTTGCAGTTCTTCTACACACACTTAAGCTAAAAACCCATTCTGTCACGTCAAAATTCTGCAAACCTATTACATATTCAGTGCGTCGGCATAGAAGCACTTTTTAATGCCACTAAAATGCACAAGTAGTTAGACTGAAGATGCAACCTGAATGAGTTTACAGTATGCACTCCACTTTATTAATGATTAGTAATGAGAAAGTGAGGACTACAAGAGTATTGGAAAATACTTTTTCTGCTCTGAATGTAAAGCAGATTGTGTGACCATTGGCCAAAAACGACCACGAAGGGACTCGAACCCTCAATCTTCTGATCCGAAGTCATACGTCTTATCCATTAGGCCACGCGGTCATCCATTCACCTGAGATGATTTTTATCATGTAGGTGGTATGCATGGATGGAGAACATATTATTGAAAGGTATTCAGGTTTACATCCCATAGTGTTCTTTCAGCTCTTTTCGCTGGAAGCACTTTTTTGGAATCTATATATTGAGAATTTTATGAGTACGATATGCTTTTGTTTTCCTTTTTCCATACAAACCTCTTTCCTCATGAGTTTAAAGGTCATTTGTATGCTCTACATAGCTCTGGACGTTTCCAGACGTGGAGTGAAACTGTTTTGAAAGTAGTACAAATTGCTCCTTCCTGCATATGCTAATTTTTCACACTCACATAGGTTGTATAAGTTTTATGAATCCTGGCTTGACCTATTCAAGTAGCTGAAAGCCTGTCACCACCTCTAGAAACAAGATTCACACCAATCCAATTCAAATCATTTTTTCCAAAGGAATATGTTCTGGCCGGTCGAAAATGCATCTCACAAAAATAGGCATTTAAAAATCTACTTTGCAGTTTCAGAACACTAACATGACTGTGAAGTGTACACAAGTAAAATGGGACCGTTTCAAAGTACCTAATCCCTCATAAACTTCTGAGAGGAAGCATGTAATAAATCTACCTAATTTTCTGGAAAAGAAAGAGGCAGGATTTTTGTTATCACCTCAGATGGGACTCAAACCCACAATCCCTGGCTTAGGAGGCCAGTGCCTTATCCATTAGGCCACTGAGACACACATGCATAGCTCTTTTCTAGAGGCATTATTTAAATGTATTCTATGGTCAGACACCGGTGTGTGCACACAGGGCATTTCTCACTTCTCTCTATAAGTAAACTTCCCATTTTCATCCTCTTCCATCCCCGACTTTAACGCTCTCTTCTATGCTATAATGGAGACTTTGCAATTTTAGCAAGTGGAGAGAAATTGGAGAACCACTTTCGACTCCACACTTCTTCTTCACTTACTTCCTTTCTCAATATACTGGGCTTAGAAAATGGTATCAAGCCATCCTTATCATCAGTAGGACACGGAAAGAGGCACTAAGTCTCCTAACCAAGTTCAACCACACTCTGCAACTTAACCATTGCACTACAAATTAGGCAACGGGGGCATCAGCAAAGGCAGCCAATGTGCCGATCCTTTATACATTTTGTGTAGTACTTTTCTTACTCGGAGGCAAAATCAGCACTTTAACTGCCCAAATCATACAGATTTTACACATGTAGCACTCTATGCACACATAGGCACACACCTTGCAGTTCTTCTACACACACTTAAGCTAAAAACCCATTCTGTCACGTCAAAATTCTGCAAACCTATTACATATTCAGTGCGTCGGCATAGAAGCACTTTTTAATGCCACTAAAATGCACAAGTAGTTAGACTGAAGATGCAACCTGAATGAGTTTAAAGTATGTACTCCACTTTATTAATGATTAGTAATGAGAAAGTGAGGACTACAAGAGTATTGGAAAAGACTTTTTCCACTCTGAATGTAAAGCAGATTGTGTTACCCTTGGCCAAAAACGACCATGAAGGGACTCGAACCCTCAATCTTCTGATCCGAAGTCAGACGCCTTATCCATTAGGCCACGCGGTCATCCGCTCACCTGAGATGATTTTTATCATGTAGGTGGTATGCATGGATGGAGAACATATTATTGAAAGGTATTCAGGTTTATATCCCATAGTGTTCTTTCAGCTCTTTTCGCTGGAAGCACTTTTTTGGAATCTATATATTGAGAATTTTATGAGTACGATATGCTTTTGTTTTCCTTTTTGCATACAAACCTCTTTCCTCGTGAGTTTAAAGCTCATTTGTATGCTCTACATAGCTCTGGACGTTTCCAGACGTGGAGTGAAACTGTTTTGAAAGTAGTACAAATTGCTCCTTCCTGCATATGCTAATTTTTCACACTCACATAGGTTGTATAAGTTTTATGGATCCTGGCTTGACCTATTCAAGTAGCTGAAAGCCTGTCACCACCTCTAGAAACAAGATTCACACCAATCCAATTCAAATCATTTTTTCCAAAAGAATATGTTCTGGCCGGTCGAAAATGCATCTCACAAAAATAGGCATTTAAAAATCTACTTTGCAGTTTCAGAACACTAACATGACTGTGAAGTGTACACAAGTAAAATGGGACAGTTTCAAAGTACCTAATCCCTCATAAACTTCCGAGAGGAAGCATGTAATAAATCTACCTAATTTTCTGGAAAAGAAAGAGGGAGGATTTTTGTTATCACCTCAGATGGGACTCGAACCTACAATCCCTGGCTTAGGAGGCCAGTGCCTTAGCCATTAGGCCACTGAGCCACACATGCATAGCTCTTTTCTAGAGGCATTATTTAAATGTATTCTATGGTCAGACACCGGTGTGTGCACACAGGGCATTTCTCACTTCTCTCTAGAAGTAAACTTCCCATTTTCATCCTCTTCCATCCCCGACTTTAACGCTCTCTTCTATGCTATAATGGAGACTTTGCAATTTTAGCAAGTGGAGAGAAATTGGAGAAACACTTTCGACTCCACACTTCTTCTTCACTTACTTCTTTTCTCAATATACTGGGCTTAGAAAATGGTATCAAGCCATCCTTATCATCAGTAGGACACGGAAAGTGGCACTAAGTCTCCTAACCAAGTTCAACCACACTCTGCAACTTAACCATTGCACTACAAATTAGGCAACGGGGGCATCAGCAAAGGCAGCCAATGTGCCGATCCTTTATACATTTTGTGTAGTACTTTTCTTACTCGGAGGCAAAATCAGCACTTTAACTGCCCAAATCATACAGATTTTACACATGTAGCACTCTATGCACACATAGGCACACACCTTGCAGTTCTTCTACACACACTAAAGCTAAAAACCCATTCTGTCACGTCAAAATTCTGCAAACCTATTACATATTCAGTGCGTCGGCATAGAAGCACTTTTTAATGCCACTAAAATGCACAAGTAGTTAGACTGAAGATGCAACCTGAATGAGTTTACAGTATGTACTCCACTTTATTAATGATTAGTAATGAGAAAGTGAGGACTACAAGAGTATTGGAAAAGACTTTTTCCACTCTGAATGTAAAGCAGATTGTGTGACCATTGGCCAAAAACGACCACGAAGGGACTCGAACCCTCAATCTTCTGATCCGAAGTCAGACGCCTTATCCATTAGGCCACGCTGTCATCCGTCCACCTGAGATGATTTTTATCATGTAGGTGGTATGCATGGATGGAGAACATATTATTGAAAGGTATTCAGGTTTACATCCCATAGTGTTCTTTCAGCTCTTTTCGCTGGAAGCACTTTTTTGGAATCTATATATTGAGAATTTTATGAGTACGATATGCTTTTGTTTTCCTTTTTGCATACAAACCTCTTTCCTCATGAGTTTAAAGCTCATTTGTATGCTCTACATAGCTCTGGACGTTTCCAGACGTGGAGTGAAACTGTTTTGAAAGTAGTACAAATTGCTCCTTCCTGCATATGCTAATTTTTCACACTCACATAGGTTGTATAAGTTTTATGAATCCTGGCTTGACCTATTCAAGTAGCTGAAAGCCTGTCACCACCTCTAGAAACAAGATTCACACCAATCCAATTCATATCATTTTTTCCAAAGGAATATGTTCTGGCCGGTCGAAAATGCATCTCACAAAAATAGGCATTTAAGAATCTACTTTGCAGTTTCAGAACACTAACATGACTGTGAAGTGTACACAAGTAAAATGGGACCGTTTCAAAGTACCTAATCCCTCATAAACTTCTGAGAGGAAGCATGAAATAAATCTACCTAATTTTCTGGAAAAGAAAGATGGTGGATTTTTGTTATCACCTCAGATGGGACTTGAACCCACAAACCCTGGCTTAGGAGGCCAGTGCCTTATCCATTAGGCCACTGAGGCACACATGTATAGCTTTTTTCTAGAGGCAATATTTAAATGTATTCTATGGTCAGACACCGGTGTGTGCACACAGGGCATTTCTCACTTCTCTCTATAAGTAAACTTCCCATTTTCATCCTCTTCCATCCCCGACTTTAACGCTCTCTTCTATGCTATAATGGAGACTTTGCAATTTTAGCAAGTGGAGAGAAATTGGAGAACCACTTTCGACTCCACACTTCTTCTTCACTTACTTCTTTTCTCAATATACTGGGCTTAGAACATGGTATCAAGCCATCCTTATCATCAGTAGGACAGGGAAAGAGGCACTAAGTCTCCTAACCAAGTTCAACCACACTCTGCAACTTAACCATTGCACTACAAATTAGGCAACGGGGGCATCAGCAAAGGCAGCCAATGTGCCGATCCTTTATACATTTTGTGAAGTACTTTTCTTACTCGGAGGCAAAATCAGCACTTTAACTGCCCAAATCATACAGATTTTACACATGTACCACTCTATGCACACATAGGCACACACCTTGCAGTTCTTCTACACACACTTAAGCTAAAAACCCATTCTGTCACGTCAAAATTCTGCAAACCTATTACATATTCAGTGCGTCGGCATAGAAGCACTTTTTAATGCCACTAAAATGCACAAGTAGTTAGACTGAAGATGCAACCTGAATGAGTTTACAGTATGCACTCCACTTTATTAATGATTAGTAATGAGAAAGTGAGGACTACAAGAGTATTGGAAAATACTTTTTCTGCTCTGAATGTAAAGCAGATTGTGTGACCATTGGCCAAAAACGACCACGAAGGGACTCGAACCCTCAATCTTCTGATCCGAAGTCATATGTCTTATCCATTAGGCCACGCGGTAACCATTCACCTGAGATGATTTTTATCATGTAGGTGGTATGCATGGATGGAGAACATATTATTGAAAGGTATTCAGGTTTACATCCCATAGTGTTCTTTCAGCTCTTTTCGCTGGAAGCACTTTTTTGGAATCTATATATTGAGAATTTTATGAGTACGATATGCTTTTGTTTTCCTTTTTCCATACAAACCTCTTTCCTCATGAGTTTAAAGCTCATTTGTATGCTCTACATAGCTCTGGACGTTTCCAGACGTGGAGTGAAACTGTTTTGAAAGTAGTACAAATTGCTCCTTCCTGCATATGCTAATTTTTCACATCCACATAGGTTGTATAAGTTTTATGAATCCTGGCTTGACCTATTCAAGTAGCTGAAAGCCTGTCACCACCTCTAGAAACAAGATTCACACCAATCCAATTCAAATCATTTTTTCCAAAGGAATATGTTCTGGCCGGTCGAAAATGCATCTCACAAAAATAGGCATTTAAAAATATACTTTGCAGTTTCAGAACACTAACATGACTGTGAAGTGTACACAAGTAAAATGGGACAGTTTCAAAGTACCTAATCCCTCATAAACTTCCGAGAGGAAGCATGTAATAAATCTACCTAATTTTCTGGAAAAGAAAGAGGGAGGATTTTTGTTATCACCTCAGATGGGACTCGAACCTACAATCCCTGGCTTAGGAGGCCAGTGCCTTAGCCATTAGGCCACTGAGCCACACATGCATAGCTCTTTTCTAGAGGCATTATTTAAATGTATTCTATGGTCAGACACCAGTGTGTGCACACAGGGCATTTCTCACTTCTCTCTAGAAGTAAACTTCCCATTTTCATCCTCTTCCATCCCCGACTTTAACGCTCTCTTCTATGCTATAATGGAGACTTTGCAATTTTAGCAAGTGGAGAGAAATTGGAGAACCACTTTCGACTCCACACTTCTTCTTCACTTACTTCTTTTCTCAATATACTGGGCTTAGAAAATGGTATCAAGCCATCCTTATCATCAGTAGGACACGGAAAGTGGCACTAAGTCTCCTAACCAAGTTCAACCACACTCTGCAACTTAACCATTGCACTACAAATTAGGCAACGGGGGCATCAGCAAAGGCAGCCAATGTGCCGATCCTTTATACATTTTGTGTAGTACTTTTCTTACTCGGAGGCAAAATCAGCACTTTAACTGCCCAAATCATACAGATTTTACACATGTAGCACTCTATGCACACATAGGCACACACCTTGCAGTTCTTCTACACACACTTAAGCTAAAAACCCATTCTGTCACGTCAAAATTCTGCAAACCTATTACATATTCAGTGCGTCGGCATAGAAGCACTTTTTAATGCCACTAAAATGCACAAGTAGTTAGACTGAAGATGCAAACTGAATGAGTTTACAGTATGTACTCCACTTTATTAATGATTAGTAATGAGAAAGTGAGGACTACAAGAGTATTGGAAAATACTTTTTCCACTCTGAATGTAAAGCAGATTGTGTGACCATTGGCCAAAAACGACCACGAAGGGACTCAAACCCTCAATCTTCTGATCCGAAGTCAGACGCCTTATCTATTAGGCCACGCGGTCATCCGTCCACCTGAGATGATTTTTATCATGTAGGTGGTATGCATAGATGGAGAACATATTATTGAAAGGTATTCAGGTTTACATCCCATAGTGTTCTTTCAGCTCTTTTCGCTGGAAGCACTTTATTGGAATCTATATATTGAGAATTTTATGAGTACGATATGCTTTTGTTTTCCTTTTTGCATGCAAACCTCTTTCCTCATGAGTTTAAAGCTCATTTGTATGCTCTACATAGCTCTGGGCGTTTCCAGACGTGGAGTGAAACTGTTTTGAAAGTAGTACAAATTGCTCCTTCCTGCATATGCTAATTTTTCACACTCATATAGGTTGTATAAGTTTTATGAATCCTGGCTTGACCTATTCAAGTAGCTGAAAGCCTGTCACCACCTCTAGAAACAAGATTCACACCAATCCAATTCAAATCATTTTTTCCAAAGGAATATGTTCTGGCCAGTCGAAAATGCATCTCACAAAAATAGGCATTTAAAAATCTACTTTGCAGTTTCAGAATACTAACATGACTGTGAAGTGTACACAAGTAAAATGGGACCGTTTCAAAGTACCTAATCCCTCATAAACTTCTGAGAGGAAGCATGTAATAAATCTACCTAATTTTCTGGACAAGAAAGAGGGAGGATTTTTGTTATCACCTCAGATGGGACTCAAACCCACAATCCCTGGCTTAGGAGGTCAGTGCCTTTTCCATTAGGCCACCGAGACACACATGCATAGCTCTTTTCTAGAGGCATTATTTAAATGTATTCTATGGTCAGACACCGGTGTGTGCACACAGGGCATTTCTCACTTCTCTCTATAAGTACACTTCCCATTTTCATCCTCTTCCATCCCCGACTTTAACACTCTCTTCTATGCTATAATGGAGACTTTGCAATTTTAGCAAGTGGAGAGAAATTGGAGAACCACTTTCGACTCCACACTTCTTCTTCACTTACTTCTTTTCTCAATATACTGGGCTTAGAAAATGGTATCAAGCCATCCTTATCATCAGCAGGACACGGAAAGAGGCACCAAGTCTCCTAACCAAGTTCAACCACACTCTGCAACTTAACCATTGCAGTACAAATTAGGCAACGGGGGCATCAGCAAAGGCAGCCAATGTGCCGATCCTTTATACATTTTGTGTAGTACTTTTCTTACTCGGAGGCAAAATCAGCACTTTAACTGCCCAAATCATACAGATTTTACACATGTAGCACTCTATACACACATAGGCACACACCTTGCAGTTCTTCTACACACACTTAAGCTAAAAACCCATTCTGTCACGTCAAAATTCTGCAAACCTATTACATATTCAGTGTGTCGACATAGAAGCACTTTTTAATGCCACTAAAATGCACAAGTAGTTAGCCTGAAGATGCAACCTGAATGAGTTTACAGTATGTACTCCACTTTATTAATGATTAGTAATGAGAAAGTGAGGACTACAAGAGTATTGGAAAATACTTTTTCCACTCTGAATGTAAAGCAGATTTTGTGACCATTGGCCAAAAATGACCACGAAGGGACTCGAACCCTCAAACTTCTGATCCGAAGTCAGACGCCTTATCCATTAGGCCACGCGGTCATCCGTTCACCTGAGATGATTTTAATCATGTAGGTGGTATGCATGGATGGAGAACATATTATTGAAAGGTATTCAGGTTTACATCCCATAGTGTTCTTTCAGCTCTTTTCGCTGGAAGCACTTTTTTGGAATCTATATATTGAGTATTTTATGAGTACGATATGCTTTTGTTTTCCTTTTTGCATACAAACCTCTTTCCTCGTGAGTTTAAAGCTCATTTGTATGCTCTACATAGCTCTGGACGTTTCCAGACGTGGAGTGAAACTGTTTTGAAAGTAGTACAAATTGCTCCTTCCTGCATATGCTAATTTTTCACACTCACATAGGTTGTATAAGTTTTATGAATCCTGGCTTGACCTATTCAAGTAGCTGAAAGCCTGTCACCACCTCTAGAAACAAGATTCACACCAATCCAATTCAAATCATTTTTTCCAAAAGAATATGTTCTGGCCGGTCGAAAATGCATCTCACAAAAATAGGCATTTAAAAATCTACTTTGCAGTTTCAGAACACTAACATGACTGTGAAGTGTACACAAGTAAAATGGGACAGTTTCAAAGTACCTAATCCCTCATAAACTTCCGAGAGGAAGCATGTAATAAATCTACCTAATTTTCTGGAAAAGAAAGAGGGAGGATTTTTGTTATCACCTCAGATGGGACTCGAACCTACAATCCCTGGCTTAGGAGGCCAGTGCCTTAGCCATTAGGCCACTGAGCCACACATGCATAGCTCTTTTCTAGAGGCATTATTTAAATGTATTCTATGGTCAGACACCGGTGTGTGCACACAGGGCATTTCTCACTTCTCTCTAGAAGTAAACTTCCCATTTTCATCCTCTTCCATCCCCGACTTTAACGCTCTCTTCTATGCTATAATGGAGACTTTGCAATTTTAGCAAGTGGAGAGAAATTGGAGAACCACTTTCGACTCCACACTTCTTCTTCACTTACTTCTTTTCTCAATATACTGGGCTTAGAAAATGGTATCAAGCCATCCTTATCAACAGTAGGACACGGAAAGTGGCACTAAGTCTCCTAACCAAGTTCAACCACACTCTGCAACTTAACCATTGCACTACAAATTAGGCAACGGGGACATCAGCAAAGGCAGCCAATGTGCCGATCCTTTATACATTTTGTGTAGTACTTTTCTTACTCGGAGGCAAAATCAGCACTTTAACTGCCCAAATCATACAGATTTTACACATGTAGCACTCTATGCACACATAGGCACACACCTTGCAGTTCTTCTACACACACTTAAGCTAAAAACCCATTCTGTCACGTCAAAATTCTGCAAACCTATTACATATTCAGTGCGTCGGCATAGAAGCACTTTTTAATGCCACTAAAATGCACAAGTAGTTAGACTGAAGATGCAACCTGAATGAGTTTACAGTATGTACTCCACTTTATTAATGATTAGTAATGAGAAAGTGAGGACTACAAGAGTATTGGAAAAGACTTTTTCCACTCTGAATGTAAAGCAGATTGTGTGACCATTGGCCAAAAACGACCACGAAGGGACTCAAACCCTCAATCTTCTGATCCGAAGTCAGACGCCTTATCCATTAGGCCACGCGGTCATCCGTCCACCTGAGATGATTTTTATCATGTAGGTGGTATGCATAGATGGAGAACATATTATTGAAAGGTATTCAGGTTTACATCCCATAGTGTTCTTTCAGCTCTTTTCGCTGGAAGCACTTTATTGGAATCTATATATTGAGAATTTTATGAGTACGATATGCTTTTGTTTTCCTTTTTGCATGCAAACCTCTTTCCTCATGAGTTTAAAGCTCATTTGTATGCTCTACATAGCTCTGGGCGTTTCCAGACGTGGAGTGAAACTGTTTTGAAAGTAGTACAAATTGCTCCTTCCTGCATATGCTAATTTTTCACACTCATATAGGTTGTATAAGTTTTATGAATCCTGGCTTGACCTATTCAAGTAGCTGAAAGCCTGTCACCACCTCTAGAAACAAGATTCACACCAATCCAATTCAAATCATTTTTTCCAAAGGAATATGTTCTGGCCGGTCGAAAATGCATCTCACAAAAATAGGCATTTAAAAATCTACTTTGCAGTTTCAGAATACTAACATGACTGTGAAGTGTACACAAGTAAAATGGGACCGTTTCAAAGTACCTAATCCCTCATAAACTTCTGAGAGGAAGCATGTAATAAATCTACCTAATTTTCTGGAAAAGAAAGAGGGAGGATTTTTGTTATCACCTCAGATGGGACTCAAACCCACAATCCCTGGCTTAGGAGGTCAGTGCCTTTTCCATTAGGCCACCGAGACACACATGCATAGCTCTTTTCTAGAGGCATTATTTAAATGTATTCTATGGTCAGACACCGGTGTGTGCACACAGGGCATTTCTCACTTCTCTCTATAAGTACACTTCCCATTTTCATCCTCTTCCATCCCCGACTTTAACGCTCTCTTCTATGCTATAATGGAGACTTTGCAATTTTAGCAAGTGGAGAGAAATTGGAGAACCACTTTCGACTCCACACTTCTTCTTCACTTACTTCTTTTCTCATTATACTGGGATTAGAAAATGGTATCAAGCCATCCTTATCATCAGTAGGACACGGAAAGAGGCACTAAGTCTCCTAACCAAGTTCAACCACACTCTGCAACTTAACCATTGCACTACAAATTAGGCAACGGGGGCATCAGCAAAGGCAGCCAATGTGCCGATCCTTTATACATTTTGTGTAGTACTTTTCTTACTCGGAGGCAAAATCAGCACTTTAACTGCCCAAATCATACAGATTTTACACATTAGCACTCTATACACACATAGGCACACACCTTGCAGTTCTTCTACACACACTTAAGCTAAAAACCCATTCTGTCACGTCAAAATTCTGCAAACCTATTACATATTCAGTGTGTCGACATAGAAGCACTTTTTAATGCCACTAAAATGCACAAGTAGTTAGCCTGAAGATGCAACCTGAATGAGTTTACAGTATGTACTCCACTTTATTAATGATTAGTAATGAGAAAGTGAGGACTACAAGAGTATTGGAAAAGACTTTTTCCACTCTGAATGTAAAGCAGATTGTGTGACCATTGGCCAAAAACGACCACGAAGGGACTCAAACCCTCAATCTTCTGATCCGAAGTCAGACGCCTTATCCATTAGGCCACGCGGTCATCCGTCCACCTAAGATGATTTTAATCATGTAGGTGGTATGCATAGATGGAGAACATATTATTGAAAGGTATTCAGGTTTACATCCCATAGTGTTCTTTCAGCTCTTTTCGCTGGAAGCACTTTTTTGGAATCTATATATTGAGTATTTTATGAGTACGATATGCTTTTGTTTTCCTTTTTGCATACAAACCTCTTTCCTCATGAGTTTAAAGCTCATTTGTATTCTCTACATAGCTCTGGAAGTTTCCAGACGTGGAGTGAAACTGTTTTGAAAGTAGGACAAATTGCTCCTTCCTGCATATGCTAATTTTTCACACTCACATAGGTTGTATACGTTTTATGAATCCTGGCTTGACCTATTCAAGTAGCTGAAAGCCTGTCACCACCTCTAGAAACAAGATTCACACCAATCCAATTCAAATCATTTTTTCCAAAGGAATATGTTCTGGCCGGTCGAAAATGCATCTCACAAAAATAGGCATTTAAAAATCTACTTTGCAGTTTCAGAACACTAACATGACTGTGAAGTGTACACAAGTAAAACGGGACCGTTTCAAAGTACCTAATCCCTCATAAACTTCTGAGAGGAAGCATGTAATAAATCTACCTAATTTTCTGGAAAAGAAAGAGGGAGGATTTTTGTTATCACCTCAGATGGGACTTTAACCCACAATCCCTGGCTTAGGAGGTCAGTGCCTTTTCCATTAGGCCACCGAGACACACATGCATAGCTCTTTTCTAGAGGCAATATTTAAATGTATTCTATGGTCAGACACCGGTGTGTGCACACAGGGCATTTCTCACTTCTCTCTATAAGTACACTTCCCATTTTCATCCTCTTCCATCCCCGACTTTAACGCTCTCTTCTATGCTATAATGGAGACTTTGCAATTTTAGCAAGTGGAGAGAAATTGGAGAACCACTTTCGACTCCACACTTCTTCTTCACTTACTTCTTTTCTCAATATACTGGGCTTAGAAAATGGTATCAAGCCATCCTTATCATCAGTAGGACACGGAAAGAGGCACTAAGTCTCCTAACCAAGTTCAACCACACTCTGCAACTTAACCATTGCACTACAAATTAGGCAACGGGGGCATCAGCAAAGGCAGCCAATGTGCCGATCCTTTATACATTTTGTGTAGTACTTTTCTTACTCGGAGGCAAAATCAGCACTTTAACTGCCCAAATCATACAGATTTTACACATGTAGCACTCTATACACACATAGGCACACACCTTGCAGTTCTTCTACACACACTTAAGCTAAAAACCCATTCTGTCACGTCAAAATTCTGCAAACCTATTACATATTCAGTGCGTCGGCATAGAAGCACTTTTTAATGCCACTAAAATGCACAAGTAGTTAGACTGAAGTTGCAACCTGAATGAGTTTACAGTATGTACTCCACTTTATTAATGATTAGTAATGAGAAAGTGAGGACTACAAGAGTATTGGAAAATACTTTTTCCACTCTGAATGTAAAGCAGATTGTGTGACCATTGGCCAAAAATGACCACGAAGGGACTCAAACCCTCAATCTTCTGATCCGAAGTCAGACGCCTTATCCATTAGGCCACGTGGTCATCCGTTCACCTGAGATGATTTTAATCATGTAGGTGGTATGCATGGATGGAGAACATATTATTGAAAGGTATTCAGGTTTACATCCCATAGTGTTCTTTCAGCTCTTTTCGCTGGAAGCACTTTTTTGGAATCTATATATTGAGAATTTTATGAGTACGATATGCTTTTGTTTTCCTTTTTGCATACAAACCTCTTTCCTCATGAGTTTAAAGCTCATTTGTATTCTCTACATAGCTCTGGAAGTTTCCAGACGTGGAGTGAAACTGTTTTGAAAGTAGGACAAATTGCTCCTTCCTGCATATGCTAATTTTTCACACTCACATAGTTTGTATAAGTTTTATGAATCCTGGCTTGACCTATTCAAGTAGCTGAAAGCCTGTCACCACCTCTAGAAGCAAGATTCACACCAATCCAATTCAAATCATTTTTTCCAAAATAAAATGTTCTGGCCGGTCGAAAATGCATCTCACAAAAATAGGCATTTAAAAATCTACTTTGCAGTTTCAGAACACTAACATGACTGTGAAGTGTACACAAGTAAAATGGGACAGTTTCAAAGTACCTAATCCCTCATAAACTTCCGAGAGGAAGCATGTAATAAATCTACCTCATTTTCTGGAAAAGAAAGAGGCAGGATTTTTGTTATCACCTCAGATGGGACTCAAACCCACAATCCCTGGCTTAGGAGGCCAGTGCCTTATCCATTAGGCCACTGAGACACACATGCATGGCTCTTTTCTAGAGGCATTATTTAAATGTATTCTATGGTCAGACACCGGTGTGTGCACACAGGGCATTTCTCACTTCTCTCTATAAGTAAACTTCCCATTTTCATCCTCTTCCATCCCCGACTTTAACGCTCTCTTCTATGCTATAATGGAGACTTTGCAATTTTAGCAAGTGGAGAGAAATTGGAGAACCACTTTCGACTCCACACTTCTTCTTCACTTACTTCCTTTCTCAATATACTGGGCTTAGAAAATGGTATCAAGCCATCCTTATCATCAGTAGGACACGGAAAGAGGCACTAAGTCTCCTAACCAAGTTCAACCACACTCTGCAACTTAACCATTGCACTACAAATTAGGCAACGGGGGCATCAGCAAAGGCAGCCAATGTGCCGATCCTTTATACATTTTGTGTAGTACTTTTCTTACTCGGAGGCAAAATCAGCACTTTAACTGCCCAAATCATACAGATTTTACACATGTACCACTCTATGCACACATAGGCACACACCTTGCAGTTCTTCTATACACACTTAAGCTAAAAACCCATTCTGTCACGTCAAAATTCTGCAAACCTATTACATATTCAGTGCGTCGGCATAGAAGCACTTTTTAATGCCACTAAAATGCACAAGTAGTTAGACTGAAGATGCAACCTGAATGAGTTTAAAGTATGTACTCCACTTTATTAATGATTAGTAATGAGAAAGTGAGGACTACAAGAGTATTGGAAAAGACTTTTTCCACTCTGAATGTAAAGCAGATTGTGTTACCATTGGCCAAAAACGACCATGAAGGGACTCGAACCCTCAATCTTCTGATCCGAAGTGAGACGCCTTATCCATTAGGCCACGCGGTCATCCGTTCACCTGAGATGATTTTTATCATGTAGGTGGTATGCATGGATGGAGAACATATTATTGAAAGGTATTCAGGTTTACATCCCATAGTGTTCTTTCAGCTCTTTTCGCTGGAAGCACTTTTTTGGAATCTATATATTGAGAATTTTATGAGTACGATATGCTTTTGTTTTCCTTTTTGCATACAAACCTCTTTCCTCGTGAGTTTAAAGCTCATTTGTATGCTCTACATAGCTCTGGACGTTTCCAGACGTGGAGTGAAACTGTTTTGAAAGTAGTACAAATTGCTCCTTCCTGCATATGCTAATTTTTCACACTCACATAGGTTGTATAAGTTTTATGAATCCTGGCTTGACCTATTCAAGTAGCTGAAAGCCTGTCACCACCTCTAGAAACAAGATTCACACCAATCCAATTCAAATCATTTTTTCCAAAAGAATATGTTCTGGCCGGTCGAAAATGCATCTCACAAAAATAGGCATTTAAAAATCTACTTTGCAGTTTCAGAACACTAACATGACTGTGAAGTGTACACAAGTAAAATGGGACAGTTTCAAAGTACCTAATCCCTCTTAAACTTCCGAGAGGAAGCATGTAATAAATCTACCTAATTTTCTGGAAAAGAAAGAGGGAGGATTTTTGTTATCACCTCAGATGGGACTTGAACCTACAATCCCTGGCTTAGGAGGCCAGTGCCTTAGCCATTAGGCCACTGAGCCACACATGCATAGCTCTTTTCTAGAGGCATTATTTAAATGTATTCTATGGTCAGACACCGGTGTGTGCACACAGGGCATTTCTCACTTCTCTCTAGAAGTAAACTTCCCATTTTCATCCTCTTCCATCCCCGACTTTAACGCTCTCTTCTATGCTATAATGGAGACTTTGCAATTTTAGCAAGTGGAGAGAAATTGGAGAACCACTTTCGACTCCACACTTCTTCTTCACTTACTTCTTTTCTCAATATACTGGGCTTAGAAAATGGTATCAAGCCATCCTTATCATCAGTAGGACACGGAAAGTGGCACTAAGTCTCCTAACCAAGTTCAACCACACTCTGCAACTTAACCATTGCACTACAAATTAGGCAACGGGGGCATCAGCAAAGGCAGCCAATGTGCCGATCCTTTATACATTTTGTGTAGTACTTTTCTTACTCGGAGGCAAAATCAGCACTTTAACTGCCCAAATCATACAGATTTTACACATGTAGCACTCTATGCACACATAGGCACACACCTTGCAGTTCTTCTACACACACTACACTACAACTACTTGCTTACCTCAGGGTTGACGCCGGACTGCCCCTGCACATCCCAGCCCTTCCAGTGCACAGCGCCAGCAACTCGCCGGACCCGCTTCGCGGGTCCCGCTTCGCGTTCAGTCACCGCGGAGGATTGCTGATTGGGACTGCCTGCCATCCAGGGGAAAAGATTCAGGACCGGGGCTGCGAGCAGCAGGGACTCCATAGTCCAGGAGTCCCTGCGAGCCCAACCACCAACACCTGGGCTGCTCTCCCTGGCCGACACGCCCCCAAGCCCACGGGAGTAAAAGACGAAGGATTTCTCCCTAACAGTGGGACAACTACTTGCTTACCTCAGGGTTGACGCCGGACTGCCCCTGCACATCCCAGCCCTTCCAGTGCACAGCGCCAGCAACTCGCCGGACCAGCTTCGCGGGTCCCGCTTCGCGTTCAGTCACAGCGGAGGATTGCTGATTGGGACTGCCTGCCATCCAGGGGAAAAGATTCAGGACCGGGGCTGCGAGCAGCAGGGACTCCATAGTCCAGGAGTCCCTGCGAGCCCAACCACCAACACCTGGGCTGCTCTCCCTGGCCGACACGCCCCCAAGCCCACGGGAGTAAAAGACGAAGGATTTCTCCCTAACAGTGGGACAACTACTTGCTTACCTCAGGGTTGACGCCGGACTGCCCCTGCACATCCCAGCCCTTCCAGTGCACAGCGCCAGCAACTCGCCGGACCCGCTTCGCGGGTCCCGCTTCGCGGGTCCCGCTTCGCGTTCAGTCACCGCGGAGGATTGCTGATTGGGACTGCCTGCCATCCAGGGGAAAAGATTCAGGACCGGGGCTGCGAGCAGCAGGGACTCCATAGTCCAGGAGTCCCTGCGAGCCCAACCACCAACACCTGGGCTGCTCTCCCTGGCCGACACGCCCCCAAGCCCCAGTACTGTACTATTTAAAGAACCTGGTTACCCGCTGCGCGGGAGCGCCCGGGGCTAAGCCCGGGCAAAGGGCGGGCCGTCTGAGGCCGTCAGAGAACGGAGGAGACCGGACCGGGCCCTCTCCATAACACCGAGGTACTTTCAGAACCTAACCCAGCTCATCGTGTGAGAGCTCTAAGTAGCCTGGTGAAAACTCTGTGCGCCAAAATTTTGTTGTCGATTAATTGTTCCACTCGATTGTGGAGATGGTTCTTACGAGAGGGTCTAAAGATAAAGTAAAGGGAGGTGGGGGAAAACGTTTGGGTCCTATGGATGACTTTATCACCAAGGCGAACAATTTTATTGACCAAAGCATCACCCTAATAGAAGGTAGGGTCTCTTTAGATTTAGCCCTGGCAAAGCGGTCATCCATGGGAAACTTGAAGAATGCAAAAACCCCCGAGTCCCGCCGAATTGGGGGCTGTGGCCCCTCTCCCACAGGTAGGAGAAGTCTACCAAATAATGTAGATCTTTCAGCCTCACAACTTTCCGATTTTCAATTAAGCCTTGATTTAGAAAAATCGCCAGTACTAATCCCCGAAATAACCCCGGAAGAAATAAGAATCACTAGAGGGAAAAGGGAGGGGGCAATTAGGAAAAGAAGAACAAAACCTAATAAATCGATCCCTCATGACTCCAGTACCCTAGACGAACCGAAACCTTCAACACCCACATCTGACAATCCCCACCCTGGTAAATCAGTCATTAATCAGCCCACGCATGAAAATTTAGATTCGCTTAGCGTACTTAACTCGAGTTCTTCTTTACCTATTTACCTGCAAAGAGACAATTTTAACCCTGTGTCAATAGCCAACATAGCAGACCTTCTAAAAATTACCATTACCCCACTCGAATTAAGGTTGTCTCGGATGGAACAACAATTACAGCTCCTTATTGACATCACGAAACCAAAACAAGTAATAGGGGGGGGGGATAAACAAAAAGAGAAAAGTATCAAACCTCCCCTTCAAAAGGTGTCATATACGAAAAAAAAAAACTCTAAAAATGCCCCTTCTGATTCCACATCTAAATCACCACGTCCCGAAACAACCATTATAGAGCAAACAGAAGATCCTATTGCTAACTCCAACATTTGTCATCCTTCTCAGAAAAATGTTTTGGGAGCAGCGAAGCCAGGGCCAAAAAACTCCCCTCTCAAGGGAAAAAAGACGCTCCAACAAAACAAACAGGTCCCTAACCAAGTAACAACTGATCACACCTTGGCTGACACGAGGGGCTGCAAAAAAAGGTTGGCAGTTGACCTACCTCCAGAAGCAAGCCCCTATGTGGTAGTTATGGTAGGAGTTCCCGAGTTAGAAGATCACGTCGTGGAAACTACCTGGTCACTGAAAAATAAGGTGCAGTTTTGGTTAAATAACAACTGTCCCATTACTGAACCCGGGTCATCTAGGATCTTGATGGTCCGTAGAACCCCGTGGGTGGGAAATAGTAGGAAATCAATTCCGGGCGACTGTATTTTGATTTCCTTTGACCACCCATGGGTGGTGGACCACATATGTTCTTGGGAGCGTCCAAACACCCAGGGCGAAATAGGTATTAGACGTCTCTCCTTTTTTTATCCCTCCAGGTCGCCCAGGGATGCTCAATTCACCAATGCTCCTTATTGGGAAACTAAAGACCCAGTCCACGATAATTATTTCAATCGTTGGAACACAGTGGGCCCCCGTTACCATGAGCATGGTGGTTATAGGATAAATTCAGGCCCACAATTTTGGGGAAGAGGAAATGACGACTGGGGCTTCCACCAATTGCGGATGCTAAATAGAGAGCCAACCCAAAGGGAAACCTGGTTTGGGTTTCCCACGGACAACAGATTTAGTGTTCTTGAAATGGTCGATTGACCATCAACTAATTTCAAATCCACCGATCATAGCTCTTCCCATTTAACATCTAATTCCACAATGGATTCCTCAATCCAAGAAACAGTGCATAATGTAGATTTGCATTCTCTATCCATTTTTTTCTGGAATATAGCAGGGCTTCGTTCAAAAATCGAAGACGGCTCATTGATACATTTTTGGGAAGGGGGAATATCATATGTCTCCAGGAGACTTGGTCCTTGACAGAGCTTCACCTCGCTGGCTATAAAACGTATTTTACGCCAGCGTTGGGGGGCGGTTTTGGAAGACCCAAGGGAGGGTTGACTACATATATTGCCAACACAATCAATGATCTCAAAACATCCTTGGTGCTGTCTGATCCAAATTTCCAACTATTAAAGCTCCTCTATAATAAATGTGAGCCTATTCTTTTGCTCAATGTCTATAATAATCTTGACGAGGAACAATTTTTGTCTCTCATCAATCTAATTAAGGAGAAATTGGGTCATAACTCTCCACTTCGTAAGGGCCCAGTCCACCTTATATGTGGAGGAGACTTAAATATCCACCCATGCCCTCATGTCGGGAAAAATAGATGTGGAATTGTGGATGAAGAGAACGCTCCTATCATGCACTTTAATCATAGTAAAACGGGGATTGCAATGAACAATATGCTGGTTGACTTAGAACTGGAAATAGTAAACAAACTGATCCCGGACTCTAACTTTTTACAACCAACGTATGTGGGTAGGGGCTTCAGCACTACAGTAGATTATATTCTTCTCTCCCCAGGCTTATTACCTCGAGTAAGGTCCTTTGAGGTATTGCTAAATACTTTTAGTGACCACTCCGCTCTTAGACTAGAACTCCAACAATTGAAGGGACAACCGGAAACTAGTGTAATCGCCTCTACGCTCGCTCAAAATAAATTGGAGTTGGGCAGGACAAATGGTTATACAGTAAAGTGGGAGACGCTGGATCCGGAGATAATCACGGCGAAATTGGTAATGGAGTCATATGTAAATATAACCAATTGCCTTGATCCAACGTTACCTGAAGAAGCTGTTTTAACCAACTTTCTACTAATACTGGAAAAGATTAAGGAACTTCTTACAATAACATCTAGGAGGTCACCCTCGACCAAAAAAGGATGGTTTAATCATTCCTGTAACATGGCCCTGTCCAACTTAAAAAAGGAACTAAAAAAAACAGTGAGAGATTCAGAATTGATTCAAATGCTGAGGCGTCAATATGTCTCCGCACGGAAGCAAAGAATCACTGAATTAAAAATGAAACTGTGGGACGATTTGCACACTAGCGCTGTATCTAAGGATAGTTTGGCTTTTTGGCGTACTGTTAAAACTCCATATCTCTTGGGCGCAGACACCCCTAAGATAGAAGTGGCTATCGATGAGGCTACGTGGGTGACACATTTTTCAAAAATTTTTAAAAACCCAGTAAATACCAGTAAAAGAATAGATCATAGTCTTCCAAACGTCAACTATCCCATCTCCCTAACTTTTGATATCGCTGAAGTTATAGCGGCCTTGAATGCTAGCAAAAGCGGGAAAGCTCCAGGCCCCGATGGGGTCCCAGTAGACTTGTTTAAATTTAACCCGGACCTCTGGACCCCCATTTTAACTAGAGTATGCATAGCAGTGGCAAAAGTGGGACTGTTGGACTCTTGGACAAAGTCTATCATGGTCCCAATTTTTAAAAAAGGTGACCGCCAAGATGTCAATTGTTATCGTCCCATTTCCCTTTTAGATTCGCTAGGCAAAGTGGTCGGTAGAATCGTTCTTGAACGACTACAGCAGTGGGCAGAGGAGGGACACATTATTTCAGACCTTCAATTTGGATTCCGGGAGGGGTTTGGAACGGTAGAGCAGGCCCTGAACCTCAGTCTGATCCTGGGAAAATACTGCCAAGGAAAAAAAGAAACTGTGTATATGGTATACGTAGATTTATCTGCCGCCTTTGACTGCGTTTCACATATGAAACTTTGGAATATCTTGTTACTGATGGGAGTGGACTCATCTCTCGTAGATTTTATGAGAGAACTATATTCGGGTGCCACCGCTAGGGTGCGTTTTGGCACAAAGGGTGAATTGACTACGCCGTTCGGAGTGGAGCGAGGCGTCAGGCAGGGATGTGTCCTTGCCACCTTCCTCTTCTCCCTCTACACAAATGGCCTAGAGGCGGAGATGTTGAGGGGGGCTCTGGACCTACCCCGGGTCAAACGGCGATTGATACCCGCCTTGCTCTACGCCGACGACGCGGTCATTTTGGCCCGCACCCCACGCGAACTGCAAAAATCCCTAAATAGATACGTTGAGTTCATGGGTGGCCTGGATTTACAGGTTAACGTGAAAAAAACATTTGTCATGGTAGCCGGGCGAGCCAAAAAATGTGTAAAGAATATTTTTCTTAAAGAGCAAAAACTTGAGGTAACTACGAAGTACTGCTATTTGGGGATAATGATTGATGATAGGCTTAGCTGGAGAGCAGCAGTGGAGGCCAGATGTCACTTGTTTAAAAGAGCAACAATGTCCCTGATAAGTTTTTCACAGAGGCTAGGGAAAAGGCCTCCAGTGGAGCTGTTAAAAATTTACGTAGCTAAATGCCAGGCAATTGCCCTTTATGGAGCAGGCCTGTGGGGAATCGCAGAAATCAGCACCCTTCAGGTCGCCGAAAATAACTTTTTAAGATTTCTCTTAGCAGCACCAATGAGCTCCTCAGTATATGCCCTTCATCTGGAGCTTGGTATTCCCTACCTTGAGGACCTGATAAGAATTCAACCGCTATTGCTCTGGCGTCGTATCTGGTCTTCCGTGAACAATGTGTTTTCACAAGAAATTCTGATGGACGCAATGGCCATAGACCACTCTGTATCAATTCAATGGTTGTGCTATGTACAAAATTTTTTTAAGGATCTAGATTTGGAGATCTATTACACAGATCCAAAAAAAATTAACGAATTGTCAAAGAAAGGACTTAAAAAACTGGCTTTAACGCATCTGGAGTCCCTGAGACTGACCTCCGTGGCATCGAAACCCTCGGTTGTTCATGCTAATTTAATTCAGACCACTTACTCCATCCAACCTTATTTGACATTACAGATTAGCACCTATCACAGAATGTTGTTAACAAGATTTAGATTTGACTCCTTTTTTAGGCTAGTATCCTTCCCCAAGAGAAACAGCTGGGAGAAGGTTTCCACCCCTTGTCCGTGTGATGAAGTGTCAACTCAGACAAATTTACACACTATTCTGTTTTGTAAATTTCATCATCCACACAGGAGGGTCTGGTTACTACCTTTATTAAAGAGCTGGGGACTAAGACAATGTCGACCGGCAATGCTACGCCTTCAAAGCCTAGATTCCGAATTGACCTGTTATCTTGTTCTTAACTTCCTTAAATGTATTCTGCAACATAGGAATAATTTGTAAGCAGCGGTTTGATCCCAGTATTTGTAGATGAAATGAATTTTTGTAAAACCTTGGTTTTAACTATATGAGCTGATAATTGTTTAGCTTTAATTTTTATTATTCTTTAATCTATGTGCGATGTTCTATTTGTAACTGCTCTTTTATGGTTTTTTAATTGTAAAAACCGAATAAAGAATTTATTATTATTATACACACACTTAAGCTAAAAACCCATTCTGTCACGTCAAAATTCTGCAAACCTATTACATATTCAGTGCGTCGGCATAGAAGCACTTTTTAATGCCACTAAAATGCACAAGTAGTTAGACTGAAGATGCAACCTGAATGAGTTTACAGTATGTACTCCACTTTATTAATGATTAGTAATGAGAAAGTGAGGACTACAAGAGTATTGGAAAAGACTTTTTCCACTCTGAATGTAAAGCAGATTGTGTGACCATTGGCCAAAAACGACCACGAAGGGACTCAAACCCTCAATCTTCTGATCCGAAGCCAGACGCCTTATCCATTAGGCCACGCGGTCATCCGTCCACCTGAGATGATTTTTATCATGTAGGTGGTATGCATGGATGGAGAACATATTATTGAAAGGTATTCAGGTTTACATCCCATAGTGTTCTTTCAGCTCTTTTCGCTGGAAGCACTTTATTGGAATCTATATATTGAGAATTTTATGAGTACGATATGCTTTTGTTTTCCTTTTTGCATGCAAACCTCTTTCCTCATGAGTTTAAAGCTCATTTGTATGCTCTACATAGCTCTGGACGTTTCCAGACGTGGAGTGAAACTGTTTTGAAAGTAGTACAAATTGCTCCTTCCTGCATATGCTAATTTTTCACACTCATATAGGTTGTATAAGTTTTATGAATCCTGGCTTGACCTATTCAAGTAGCTGAAAGCCTGTCACCACCTCTAGAAACAAGATTCACACCAATCCAATTCAAATCATTTTTTCCAAAGGAATATGTTCTGGCCGGTCGAAAATGCATCTCACAAAAATAGGCATTTAAAAATCTACTTTGCAGTTTCAGAATACTAACATGACTGTGAAGTGTACACAAGTAAAATGGGACCGTTCCAAAGTACCTAATCCCTCATAAACTTCTGAGAGGAAGCATGTAATAAATCTACCTAATTTTCTGGAAAAGAAAGAGGGAGGATTTTTGTTATCACCTCAGATGGGACTCAAACCCACAATCCCTGGCTTAGGAGGTCAGTGCCTTTTCCATTAGGCCACAGAGACACACATGCATAGCTCTTTTCTAGAGGCATTATTTAAATGTATTCTATGGTCAGACACCGGTGTGTGCACACAGGGCATTTCTCACTTCTCTCTATAAGTACACTTCCCATTTTCATCCTCTTCCATCCCCGACTTTAACGCTCTCTTCTATGCTATAATGGAGACTTCGCAATTTTAGCAAATGGAGAGAAATTGGAGAACCACTTTCGACTCCACACTTCTTCTTCACTTACTTCTTTTCTCAATATACTGGGCTTAGAAAATGGTATCAAGCCATCCTTATCATCAGCAGGACACGGAAAGAGGCACCAAGTCTCCTAACCAAGTTCAACCACACTCTGCAACTTAACCATTGCACTACAAATTAGGCAACGGGGGCATCAGCAAAGGCAGCCAATGTGCCGATCCTTTATACATTTTGTGTAGTACTTTTCTTACTCGGAGGCAAAATCAGCACTTTAACTGCCCAAATCATACAGATTTTACACATGTAGCACTCTATACACACATAGGCACACACCTTGCAGTTCTTCTACACACACATAAGCTAAAAACCCATTCTGTCACGTGAAAATTCTGCAAACCTATTACATATTCAGTGTGTCGACATAGAAGCACTTTTTAATGCCACTAAAATGCACAAGTAGTTAGCCTGAAGATGCAACCTGAATGAGTTTACAGTATGTACTCCACTTTATTAATGATTAGTAATGAGAAAGTGAGGACTACAAGAGTATTGGAAAATACTTTTTCCACTCTGAATGTAAAGCAGATTGTGTGACCATTGGCCAAAAATGACCACGAAGGGACTCGAACCCTCAAACTTCTGATCCGAAGTCAGACGCCTTATCCATTAGGCCACGCGGTCATCCGTTCACCTGAGATGATTTTAATCATGTAGGTGGTATGCATGGATGGAGAACATATTATTGAAAGGTATTCAGGTTTACATCCCATAGTGTTCTTTCAGCTCTTTTCGCTGGAAGCACTTTTTTGGAATCTATATATTGAGTATTTTATGAGTACGATATGCTTTTGTTTTCCTTTTTGCATACAAACCTCTTTCCTCATGAGTTTAAAGCTCATTTGTATTCTCTACATAGCTCTGGAAGTTTCCAGACGTGGAGTGAAACTGTTTTGAAAGTAGGACAAATTGCTCCTTCCTGCATATGCTAATTTTTCACACTCACATAGGTTGTATACGTTTTATGAATCCTGGCTTGACCTATTCAAGTAGCTGAAAGCCTGTCACCACCACTAGAAACAAGATTCACACCAATCCAATTCAAATCATTTTTTCCAAAGGAATATGTTCTGGCCGGTCGAAAATGCATCTCACAAAAATAGGCATT
>NC_140585.1:133575703-133588203 GCF_964204655.1 Triturus cristatus
ACACATGCATAGCTCTTTTCTAGAGGCATTATTTAACTGTATTCTATGGTCAGACACCGGTGTGTGCACACAGGGCATTTCTCACTTCTCTCTATAAGTAAACTTCCCATTTTCATCCTCTTCCATCCCCGACTTTAACGCTCTCTTCTATGCTATAATGGAGACTTTGCAATTTTAGCAAGTGGAGAGAAATTGGAGAACCACTTTCGACTCCACACTTCTTCTTCACTTACTTCTTTTCTCAATATACTGGGATTAGAAAATGGTATCAAGCCATCCTTATCATCAGCAGGACACGGAAAGAGGCACCAAGTCTCCTAACCAAGTTCAACCACACTCTGCAACTTAACCATTGCACTACAAATTAGGCAACGGGGGCATCAGCAAAGGCAGCCAATGTGCCGATCCTTTATACATTTTGTGTAGTACTTTTCTTACTCGGAGGCAAAATCAGCACTTTAACTGCCCAAATCATACAGATTTTACCAATGTAGCACTCTATGCACACATAGGCACACACCTTGCAGTTCTTCTACACACACTTAAAGTAAAAACCCATTTTGTCACGTCAAAATTCTGCAAACCTATTACATATTCAGTGCGTCGGCATAGAAGCACTTTTTAATGCCACTAAAATGCACAAGTAGTTAGACTGAAGATGCAACCTGAATGAGTTTACAGTATGCACTCCACTTTATTAATGATTAGTAATGAGAAAGTGAGGACTACAAGAGTATTGGAAAATACTTTTTCCGCTCTGAATGTAAAGCAGATTGTGTGACCATTGGCCAAAAACGACCACGAAGGGTCTCGAACCCTCAATCTTCTGATCCGAAGTCATACGCCTTATCCATTAGGCCACGCAGTCATCCATTCACCTGAGATGATTTTTATCATGTAGGTGGTATGCATGGATGGAGAACATATTATTGAAAGGTATTCAGGTTTACATCCCATAGTGTTCTTTCAGCTCTTTTCGCTGGAAGCACTTTTTTGGAATCTATATATTGAGAATTTTATGAGTACGATATGCTTTTGTTTTCCTTTTTCCATACAAACCTCTTTCCTCATGAGTTTAAAGCTCATTTGTATGCTCTACATAGCTCTGGACGTTTCCAGACGTGGAGTGAAACTGTTTTGAAAGTAGTACAAATTGCTCCTTCCTGCAAATGCTAATTTTTCACACTCACATAGGTTGTATAAGTTTTATGAATCCTGGCTTGACCTATTCAAGTAGCTGAAAGCCTGTCACCACCTCTAGAAACAAGATTCACACCAATCTAATTCAAATCATTTTTTCCAAAGGAATATGTTGTGGCCGGTCGAAAATGCATCTCACAAAAATAGGCATTTAAAAATCTACTTTGCAGTTTCAGAACACTAACATGACTGTGAAGTGTACACAAGTAAAACGGGACCGTTTCAAAGTACCTAATCCCTCATAAACTTCTGAGAGGAAGCATGTAATAAATCTACCTAATTTTCTGGAAAAGAAAGAGGGGAGGGAGGATTTCTGTTATCACCTCAGATGGGACTTGAACCCACAATCCCTGGCTTAGGAGGCCAGTGCCTTATCCATTAGGCCACTGAGGCACACATGCATAGCTCTTTTCTAGAGGCAATATTTAAATGTATTCTATGGTCAGACACTGGTGTGTGCACACAGGGCATTTCTCACTTCTCTCTATAAGTAAACTTCCCATTTTCATCCTCTTCCATCCCCGACTTTAACGCTCTCTTCTATGCTATAATGGAGACTTTGCAATTTTAGCAAGTGGAGAGAAATTGGAGAACCACTTTCGACTCCTCACTTCTTCTTCACTTACTTCTTTTCTCAATATACTGGGCTTAGAAAATGGTATCAAGCCATCCTTATCATCAGTAGGACACGGAAAGAGGCACTAAGTCTCCTAACCAAGTTCAACCACACTCTGCAACTTAACCATTGCACTACAAATTAGGCAACGGGGGCATCAGCAAAGGCAGCCAATGTGCCGATCCTTTATACATTTTGTGTAGTACTTTTCTTACTCGGAGGCAAAATCAGCACTTTAACTGCCCAAATCATACAGATTTTACACATGTACCACTCTATGCACACATAGGCACACACCTTGCAGTTCTTCTACACACACTTAAGCTAAAAACCCATTCTGTCACGTCAAAATTCTGCAAACCTATTACATATTCAGTGCGTCGGCATAGAAGCACTTTTTAATGCCACTAAAATGCACAAGTAGTTAGACTGAAGATGCAACCTGAATGAGTTTACAGTATGCACTCCACTTTATTAATGATTAGTAATGAGAAAGTGAGGACTACAAGAGTATTGGAAAATACTTTTTCCGCTCTGAATGTAAAGCAGATTGTGTGACCATTGGCCAAAAACGACCACGAAGGGACTCGAACCCTCAATCTTCTGATCCGAAGTCATACGCCTTATCCATTAGGCCACACGGTCATCCATTCACCTGAGATGATTTTTATCATGTAGGTGGTATGCATGGATGGAGAACATATTATTGAAAGGTATTCAGGTTTACATCCCATAGTGTTCTTTCAGCTCTTTTCGCTGGAAGCACTTTTTTGGAATCTATATATTGAGAATTTTATGAGTACGATATGCTTTTGTTTTCCTTTTTCCATACAAACCTCTTTCCTCATGAGTTTAAAGCTCATTTGTATGCTCTACATAGCTCTGGACGTTTCCAGACGTGGAGTAAAACTGTTTTGAAAGTAGTACAAATTGCTCCTTCCCGCAAATGCTAATTTTTCACACTCACATAGGTTGTATAAGTTTTATGAATCCTGGCTTGACCTATTCAAGTAGCTGAAAGCCTGTCACCACCTCTAGAAACAAGATTCACACCAATCTAATTCAAATCATTTTTTCCAAAAGAATATGTTCTGGCCGGTCGAAAATGCATCTCACAAAAATAGGCATTTAAAAATCTACTTTGCAGTTTCAGAACACTAACATGACTGTGAAGTGTACACAAGTAAAACGGGACATTTTCAAAGTACCTAATCTCTCATAAACTTCTGAGAGGAAGCGTGTAATAAATCTACCTAATTTTCTGGAAAAAATAGAGGGAGGATTTTTGTTATCACCTCAGATGGCACTCGAACCCACAATCTCTGGCTTAGGAGGCCAGTGCCTTATCCATTAAGCCACTGAGGCACACATGCATAGCTATTTTCTAGAGGCATTATTTAAATGGATTCTATGGTCAGACACCGGTGTGTGCACACAGGGCATTTCTCACTTCTCTCTATAAGTAAACTTCCCATTTTCATCCTCTTCCATCCCCGACTTTAACGCTCTCTTCTATGCTATAATGGAGACTTTGCAATTTTAGCAAGTGGAGAGAAATTGGAGAACCACTTTCGACTCCACACTTCTTCTTCACTTACTTCTTTTCTCAATATACTGGGCTTAGAAAATGGTATCAAGCCATCCTTATCATCAGCAGGACACGGAAAGAGGCACCAAGTCTCCTAACCAAGTTCAACCACACTCTGCAACTTAACCATTGCACTACAAATTAGGCAACAGGGGCATCAGCAAAGGCAGCCAATGTGCCGATCCTTTATACATTTTTTGTAGTACTTTTCTTACTCGGAGGCAAAATCAGCACTTTAACTGCCCAAATCATACAGACTTTACACATGTAGCACTCTATGCACACATAGGCACACACCTTGCAGTTCTTCTACACACACTTAAGCTAAAAACCCATTCTGTCACGTCAAAATTCTGCAAACCTATTACATTTTCAGTGCGTCGGCATAGAAGCACTTTTTAATGCCACTAAAATGCACAAGTAGTTAGACTGAAGATGCAACCTGAATGAGTTTACAGTATGTACTCCACTTTATTAATGATTAGTAATGAGAAAGTGAGGACTACAAGAGTATTGGAAAATACTTTTTCCACTCTGAATGTAAAGCAGATTGTGTGATCATTGGCCAAAAACGGCCACGAACGGACTCGAACCCTCAATCTTCTGATCCGAAGTCAGACGCCTTATCCATTAGGCCACGCGGTCATCCGTTCACCTGAGATGATTTTTATCATGTAGGTGGTATGCATAGATGGAGAACATATTATTGAAAGGTATTCAGGTTTACATCCCATAGTGTTCTTTCAGCTCTTTTCGCTGGAAGCACTTTTTTGGAATCTATATATTGAGTATTTTATGAGTACGATATGCTTTTGTTTTCCTTTTTGCATACAAACCTCTTTCCTCATGAGTTTAAAGCTCATTTGTATTCTCTACATAGCTCTGGAAGTTTCCAGACGTGGAGTGAAACTGTTTTGAAAGTAGTACAAATTGCTCCTTCCTGCATATGCTAATTTTTCACACTCACATAGGTTGTATACGTTTTATGAATCCTGGCTTGACCTATTCAAGTAGCTGAAAGCCTGTCACCACCTCTAGAAACAAGATTCACACCAATCCAATTCATATCATTTTTTCCCAAGGAATATGTTCTGGCCGGTCGAAAATGCATCTCACAAAAATAGGCATTTAAAAATATACTTTGCAGTTTCAGAACACTAACATGACTGTGAAGTGTACACAAGTAAAATGGGACCGTTTCAAAGTACCTAATCCCTCATAAACTTGTGAGAGGAAGCATGTAATAAATCTACCTAATTTTCTGGAAAAGAAAGAGGGTGGATTTTTGTTATCACCTCAGATGGGACTCGAACCCACAATCCCCGGCTTAGGAGGTCAGTGCCTTATCCATTAGGCCACTGAGGCACACATGCATAGCTCTTTTCTAGAGGCATTATTTAAATGTATGCTATGGTCAGACACAGGTGTGTGCATACAGGGTATTTCTCACTTCTCTCTATAAGTAAACTTCCCATTTTCATCCTCTTCCATCCCCGACTTTAACGCTCTCTTCTATGCTATAATGGAGACTTTGCAATTTTAGCAAATGGAGAGAAATTGGAGAACCACTTTCGACTCCACACTTCTTCTTCACTTACTTCTTTTCTCAATATACTGGGCTTAGAAAATGGTATCAAGCCATCCTTATCATCAGTAGGACACGGAAAGAGGCACTAAGTCTCCTAACCAAGTTCAACCACACTCTGCAACTTAACCATTGCACTACAAATTAGGCAACGGGGGCATCAGCAAAGGCAGCCAATGTGCCGATCCTTTATACATTTTGTGTAGTACTTTTCTTACTCGGAGGCAAAATCAGCACTTTAACTGCCCAAATCATACAGATTTTACCAATGAAGCACTCTATGCACACATAGGCACACACCTTGCAGTTCTTCTACACACACTTAAGCTAAAAACCCATTCTGTCACGTCAAAATTCTGCAAACCTATTACATATTCAGTGCGTCGGCATAGAAGCACTTTTTAATGCCACTAAAATGCACAAGTAGTTAGACTGAAGATGCAACCTGAATGAGTTTACAGTATGCACTCCACTTTATTAATGATTAGTAATGAGAAAGTGAGGACTACAAGAGTATTGGAAAATACTTTTTCCACTCTGAATGTAAAGCAGATTGTGTGACCGTTGGCCAAAAACGACCACGAAGGGACTCGAACCCTCAATCTTCTGATCCGAAGTCATACGCCTTCTCCATTAGGCCACGCGGTCATCCATTCACCTGAGATGAGTTTGATCATGTAGGTGGTATGCATGGATGGAGAACATATTATTGAAAGGTATTCAGGTTTACATCCCATAGTGTTCTTTCAGCTCTTTTCGCTGGAAGCACTTTTTTGGAATCTATATATTGAGAATTTTATGAGTACGATATGCTTTTGTTTTCCTTTTTGCATACAAACCTCTTTCCTCATGAGTTTAAAGCTCATTTGTATGCTCTACATAGCTCTGGACGTTTCCAGACGTGGAGTGAAACTGTTTTGAAAGTAGTACAAATTGCTCCTTCCTGCATATGCAAATTTTTCACACTCACATAGGTTGTATAAGTTTTATGAATCCTGGCTTGACCTATTCAAGTAGTTGAAAGCCTGTCACCACCTCTAGAAACAAGATTCACACCAATCCAGTTCATATCATTTTTTCCAAAGGAATATGTTCTGGCCGGTCGAAAATGCATCTCACAAAAATAGGCATTTAAAAATCTACTTTGCAATTTCAGAACACTAACATGACTGTGAAGTGTACACAAGTAAAATGGGCCCGTTTCAAAGTACCTAATCCCTCATAAACTTCTGAGAGGAAGCATGAAATAAATCTACCTAATTTTCTGGAAAAGAAAGAGGGAGGATTTTTGTTATCACCTCAGATGGGACTTGAACACACAATCCCTGGCTTAGGAGGCCAGTGCCTTATCCATTAGGCCACTGAGGCACACATGCTTAGCTCTTTTCTAGAGGCAATATTTAAATGTATTCTATGGTCAGACACCGGTGTGTGCACACAGGGCATTTCTCACTTCTCTCTATAAGTAAACTTCCCATTTTCATCCTCTTCCATCCCCGACTTTAACGCTCTCTTCTATGCTATAATGGAGACTTTGCAATTTTAGCAAGTGGAGAGAAATTGGAGAACCACTTTCGACTCCACACTTCTTCTTCACTTACTTCTTTTCTCAATATACTGGGCTTAGAAAATGGTATCAAGCCATCCTTATCATCAGTAGGACACGGAAAGAGGCACTAAGTCTCCTAACCAAGTTCAACCACACTCTGCAACTTAACCATTGCACTACAAATTAGGCAACGGGGGCATCAGCAAAGGCAGCCAATGTGCCGATCCTTTATACATTTTGTGTAGTACTTTTCTTACTCGGAGGCAAAATCAGCACTTTAACTGCCCAAATCATACACATTTTACACATGTACCACTCTATGCACACATAGGCACACACCTTGCAGTTCTTCTACACACACTTAAGCTAAAAACCCATTCTGTCACGTCAAAATTCTGCAAACCTATTACATATTCAGTGCGTCGGCATAGAAGCACTTTTTAATGCCACTAAAATGCACAAGTAGTTAGACTGAAGATGCAACCTGAATGAGTTTACAGTATGCACTCCACTTTATTAATGATTAGTAATGAGAAAGTGAGGACTACAAGAGTATTGGAAAATACTTTTTCTGCTCTGAATGTAAAGCAGATTGTGTGACCATTGGCCAAAAACGACCACGAAGGGACTCGAACCCTCAATCTTCTGATCCGAAGTCATACGTCTTATCCATTAGGCCACGCGGTCATCCATTCACCTGAGATGATTTTTATCATGTAGGTGGTATGCATGGATGGAGAACATATTATTGAAAGGTATTCAGGTTTACATCCCATAGTGTTCTTTCAGCTCTTTTCGCTGGAAGCACTTTTTTGGAATCTATATATTGAGAATTTTATGAGTACGATATGATTTTGTTTTCCTTTTTCCATACAAACCTCTTTCCCCATGAGTTTAAAGCTCATTTGTATGCTCTACATAGCTCTAGACGTTTCCAGACGTGGAGTGAAACTGTTTTGAAAGTAGTACAAATTGCTCCTTCCTGCATATGCTAATTTTTCACACTCACATAGGTTGTATAAGTTTTATGAATCCTGGCTTGACCTATTCAAGTAGCTGAAAGCCTGTCACCACCTCTAGAAACAAGATTCACACCAATCCAATTCAAATCATTTTTTCCAAAGGAATATGTTCTGGCCGGTCGAAAATGCATCTCACAAAAATAGGCATTTAAAAATCTACTTTGCAGTTTCAGAACACTAACATGACTGTGAAGTGTACACAAGTAAAACGGGACCGTTTCAAAGTACCTAATCCCTCATAAACTTCTGAGAGGAAGCATGTAATAAATCTACCTAATTTTCTGGGAAAGAAAGAGGGTGGATTTTTGTTATCACCTCAGATGGGACTCGAACCCACAATCCTTGGCTTAGGAGGCCAGTGCCTTATCCATTAGGCCACTGAGACACATGCATAGCTCTTTTCTAGAGGCATTATTTAAATGTATTCTATGGTCAGACACCGGTGTGTGCACACAGGGCATTTCTCACTTCTCTCTAGAAGTAAACTTCCCATTTTCATCCTCTTCCATCCCCGACTTTAACGCTCTCTTCTATGCTATAATGGAGACTTTGCAATTTTAGCTAGTGGAGAGAAATTGGAGAACCACTTTCGACTCCACACTTCTTCTTCACTTACTTCTTTTCTCAATATACTGGGCTTAGAAAATGGTATCAAGCCATCCTTATCATCAGCAGGACACGGAAAGAGGCACCAAGTCTCCTAACCAAGTTCAACCACACTCTGCAACTTAACCATTGCACTACAAATTAGGCAACGGGGGCATCAGCAAAGGCAGCCAATGTGCCGATCCTTTATACATTTTGTGTAGTACTTTTCTTACTCGGAGGCAAAATCAGCACTTTAACTGCCCAAATCATACAGATTTTACCAATGAAGCACTCTATGCACACATAGGCACACACCTTGCAGTTCTTCTACACACACTTAAGCTAAAAACCCATTCTGTCACGTCAAAATTCTGCAAACCTATTACATATTCAGTGCGTCGGCATAGAAGCACTTTTTAATGCCACTAAAATGCACAAGTAGTTAGACTGAAGATGCAACCTGAATGAGTTTACAGTATGCACTCCACTTTATTAATGATTAGTAATGAGAAAGTGAGGACTACAAGAGTATTGGAAAATACTTTTTCCACTCTGAATGTAAAGCAGATTGTGTGACCATTGGCCAAAAACGACCACGAAGGGACTCGAACCCTCAATCTTCTGATCCGAAGTCATACGCCTTATCCATTAGGCCACGCGGTCATCCATTCACCTGAGATGATTTTGATCATGTAGGTGGTATGCATGGATGGAGAACATATTATTGAAAGGTATTCAGGTTTACATCCCATAGTGTTCTTTCAGCTCTTTTCGCTGGAAGCACTTTTTTGGAATCTATATATTGAGAATTTTATGAGTACAATATGCTTTTGTTTTCCTTTTTGCATACAAACCTCTTTCCTCATGAGTTTAAAGCTCATTTGTATGCTCTACATAGCTCTGGACGTTTCCAGACGTGGAGTGAAACTGTTTTGAAAGTAGTACAAATTGCTCCTTCCTGCATATGCTAATTTTTCACACTCACATAGGTTGTATAAGTTTTATGAATCCTGGCTTGACCTATTCAAGTAGCTGAAAGCCTGTCACCACCTCTAGAAACAAGATTCACACCAATCCAATTCATATCATTTTTTCCAAAGGAATATGTTCTGGCGGGTCGAAAATGCATCTCACAAAAATAGGCATTTAAAAATCTACTTTGCAGTTTCAGAACACTAACATGACTGTGAAGTGTACACAAGTAAAATGGGACCGTTTCAAAGTACCTAATCCCTCATGAACTTCTGAGAGGAAGCATGAAATAAATCTACCTAATTTTCTGGAAAAGAAAGATGGAGGATTTTTGTTATCACCTCAGATGGGACTTGAACCCACAATCCCTGGCTTAGGAGGCCAGTGCCTTATCCATTAGGCCACTGAGGCACACATGCATAGCTCTTTTCTAGAGGCAATATTTAAATGTATTCTATGGTCAGACACCGGTGTGTGCACACAGGGCATTTCTCACTTCTCTCTATAAGTAAACTTCCCATTTTCATCCTCTTCCATCCCCGACTTTAACGCTCTCTTCTATGCTATAATGGAGACTTTGCAATTTTAGCAAGTGGAGAGAAATTGGAGAACCACTTTCGACTCCACACTTCTTCTTCACTTACTTCTTTTCTCAATATACTGGGCTTAGAAAATGGTATCAAGCCATCCTTATCATCAGTAGGACACGGAAAGAGGCACTAAGTCTCCTAACCAAGTTCAACCACACTCTGCAACTTAACCATTGCACTACAAATTAGGCAACGGGGGCATCAGCAAAGGCAGCCAATGTGCCGATCCTTTCTACATTTTGTGTAGTACTTTTCTTACTCGGAAGCAAAATCAGCACTTTAACTGCCCAAATCATACAGATTTTACACATATACCACTCTATGCACACATAGGCACACACCTTGCAGTTCTTCTACACACACTTAAGCTAAAAACCCATTCTGTCACGTCAAAATTCTGCAAACCTATTACATATTCAGTGCGTCGGCATAGAAGCACTTTTTAATGCCACTAAAATGCACAAGTAGTTAGACTGAAGATGCAACCTGAATGAGTTTACAGTATGCACTCCACTTTATTAATGATTAGTAATGAGAAAGTGAGGACTACAAGAGTATTGGAAAATACTTTTTCTGCTCTGAATGTAAAGCAGATTGTGTGACCATTGGCCAAAAACGACAACGAAGGGACTCGAACCCTCAATATTCTGATCCAAAGTCATACGTCTTATCCATTAGGCCACGCGGTCTTCCATTCACCTGAGATGATTTTTATCATGTAGGTGGTATGCATGGATGGAGAACATATTATTGAAAGGTATTCAGGTTTACATCCCATAGTGTTCTTTCAGCTCTTTTCGCTGGAAGCACTTTTTTGGAATCTATATATTGAGAATTTTATGAGTACGATATGCTTTTGTTTTCCTTTTTCCATACAAACCTCTTTCCTCATGAGTTTAAAGCTCATTTGTATGCTCTACATAGCTCTGGACGTTTCCAGACGTGGAGTGAAACTGTTTTGAAAGTAGTACAAATTGCTCCTTCCAGCATATGCTACTTTTTCACACTCACATAGGTTGTATAAGTTTTATGAATCCTGGCTTGACCTATTCAAGTAGCTGAAAGCCTGTCACCACCTCTAGAAACAAGATTCACACCAATCCAATTCAAATCATTTTTTCCAAAGGAATATGTTCTGGCCGGTCGAAAATGCATCTCACAAAAATAGGCATTTAAAAATCTACTTTGCAGTTTCAGAACACTAACATGACTGTGAAGTGTACACAAGTAAAATGGGACCGTTTCAAAGTACCTAATCCCTCTTAAACTTCTGAGAGGAAGCATGTAATAAATCTACCTAATTTTCTGGGAAAGAAAGAGGGTGGATTTTTGTTATCACCTCAGATGGGACTCGAACCCACAATCCCTGGCTTAGGAGGCCAGTGCCTTATCCATTAGGCCACTGAGACACACATGCATAGCTCTTTTCTAGAGGCATTATTTAAATGTATTCTATGGTCAGACACCGGTGTGTGCACACAGGGCATTTCTCACTTCTCTCTAGAAGTAAACTTCCCATTTTCATCCTCTTCCATCCCCGACTTTAACGCTCTCTTCTATGCTATAATGGAGACTTTGCAATTTTAGCAAGTGGAGAGAAATTGGAGAACCACTTTCGACTCCACACTTCTTCTTCACTTACTTCTTTTCTCAATATACTGGGCTTAGAAAATGGTATCAAGCCATCCTTATCATCAGTAGGACACGGAAAGAGGCACTAAGTCTCCTAACCACGTTCAACCACACTCTGCAACTTAACCATTGCACTACAAATTAGGCAACGGGGGCATCAGCAAAGGCAGCCAATGTGCCGATCCTTTATACATTTTGTGTAGTACTTTTCTTACTCGGAGGCAAAATCAGCACTTTAACTGCCCAAATCATACAGATTTTACACATGTACCACTCTATGCAGACATAGGCACACACCTTGCAGTTCTTCTACACACACTTAAGCTAAAAACCCATTCTGTCACGTCAAAATTCTGCAAACCTATTACATATTCAGTGCGTCGGCATAGAAGCACTTTTTAATGCCACTAAAATGCACAAGTAGTTAGACTGAAGATGCAACCTGAATGAGTTTACAGTATGTACTCCACTTTATTAATGATTAGTAATGAGAAAGTGAGGACTACAAGAGTATTGGAAAAGACTTTTTCCACTCTGAATGTAAAGCAGATTGTGTGACCATTGGCCAAAAACGACCACGAAGGGACTCGAACCCTCAATCTTCTGATCCGAAATCAGACGCCTTATCCATTAGGCCACGCGGTCATCCGGTCACCTGAGATGATTTTGATCATGTATGTGGTATGCATGAATGGAGAACATATTATTGAAAGGTATTCAGGTTTACATCCCATAGTGTTCTTTCAGCTCTTTTCGCTGGAAGCACTTTTTTGGAATCTATATATTGAGTATTTTATGAGTACGATATGCTTTTGTTTTCCTTTATGCATACAAACCTCTTTCCTCATGAGTTTAAAGCTCATTTGTATTCTCTACATAGCTCTGGAAGTTTCCAGACGTGGAGTGAAACTGTTTTGAAAGTAGTACACATTGATCCTTCCTGCATATGCTAATTTTTCACAATCACATAGTTTGTATAAGTTTTATGAATCCTGGCTTGACCTATTCAAGTAGCTGAAAGCCTGTCACCACCTCTAGAAGCAAGATTCACACCAATCCAATTCAAATCATTTTTTCCAAAATAATATGTTCTGGCCGGTCGAAAATGCATCTCACAAAAATAGGCATTTAAAAATCTACTTTGCAGTTTCAGAACAC
>NC_140585.1:133590703-133593203 GCF_964204655.1 Triturus cristatus
TAGTAATGAGAAAGTGAGGACTACAAGAGTATTGGAAAAGACTTTTTCCACTCTGAATGTAAAGCAGATTGTGTGACCATTGGCCAAAAACGACCACGAAGGGACTCAAACCCTCAATCTTCAGATCCGAAGTCAGACGCCTTATCCATTAGGCCACGCGGTCATCCGTCCACCTGAGATGATTTTTATCATGTAGGTGGTATGCATGGATGGAGAACATATTATTGAAAGGTATTCAGGTTTACATCCCATAGTGTTCTTTCAGCTCTTTTCGCTGGAAGCACTTTTTTGGAATCTATATATTGAGAATTTTATGAGTACGATATGCTTTTGTTTTCCTTTTTGCATACAAACCTCTTTCCTCATGAGTTTAAAGCTCATTTGTATGCTCTACATAGCTCTGGACGTTTCCAGACGTGGAGTGAAACTGTTTTGAAAGTAGTACAAATTGCTCCTTCCTGCATATGCTAATTTTTCACACTCACATAGGTTGTATAAGTTTTATGAATCCTGGCTTGACCTATTCAAGTAGCTGAAAGCCTGTCACCACCTCTAGAAACAAGATTCACACCAATCCAATTCATATCATTTTTTCCAAAGGAATATGTTCTGGCCGGTCGAAAATGCATCTCACAAAAATAGGCATTTAAAAATCTACTTTGCAGTTTCAGAACACTAACATGACTGTGAAGTGTACACAAGTAAAATGGGACAGTTTCAAAGTACCTAATCCCTCATAAACTTCCGAGAGGAAGCATGTAATAAATCTACCTAATTTTCTGGAAAAGAAAGAGGGAGGATTTTTGTTATCACCTCAGATGGGACTCGAACCTACAATCCCTGGCTTAGGAGGTCAGTGCCTTAGCCATTAGGCCACTGAGGCACACATGCATAGCTCTTTTCTAGAGGCATTATTTAAATGTATTCTATGGTCAGACACCGGTGTGTGCACACAGGGCATTTCTCTGTTCTCTCTATAAGTAAACTTCCCATTTTCATCCTCTTCCATCCCCGACTTTAACGCTCTCTTCTATGCTATAATGGAGACTTTGCAATTTTAGCAAGTGGAGAGAAATTGGAGAACCACTTTCGACTCCACACTTCTTCTTCACTTACTTCTTTTCTCAATATACTGGGCTTAGAAAATGGTATCAAGCCATCCTTATCATCAGTAGGACACGGAAAGAGGCACTAAGTCTCCTAACCAAGTTAAACCACACTCTGCAACTTAACCATTGCACTACAAATTAGGCAACGGGGGCATCAGCAAAGGCAGCCAATGTGCCGATCCTTTATACATTTTTTGTAGTACTTTTCTTACTCGGAGGCAAAATCAGCACTTTAACTGCCCAAATCATACAGATTTTACACATGTAGCACTCTATGCACACATAGGCACACACCTTGCAGTTCTTCTACACACACTTAAGCTAAAAACCCATTCTGTCACGTCAAAATTCTGCAAACCTATTACATATTCAGTGCGTCGGCATAGAAGCACTTTTTAATGCCACTAAAATGCACAAGTAGTTAGACTGAAGATGCAACCTGAATGAGTTTACAGTATGTACTCCACTTTATTAATGATTAGTAATGAGAAAGTGAGGACTACAAGAGTATTGGAAAAGACTTTTTCCACTCTGAATGTAAAGCAGATTGTGTGACCATTGGCCAAAAACGACCACGAAGGGACTCGAACCCTCAATCTTCTGATCCGAAGTCAGACGCCTTATCCATTAGGCCACGCTGTCATCCGTCCACCTGAGATGATTTTTATCATGTAGGTGGTATGCATGGATGGAGAACATATTATTGAAAGGTATTCAGGTTTACATCCCATAGTGTTCTTTCAGCTCTTTTCGCTGGAAGCACTTTTTTGTAATCTATATATTGAGAATTTTATGAGTACGATATGCTTTTGTTTTCCTTTTTGCATACAAACCTCTTTCCTCATGAGTTTAAAGCTCATTTGTATGCTCTACATAGCTCTGGACGTTTCCAGACGTGGAGTGAAACTGTTTTGAAAGTAGTACAAATTGCTCCTTCCTGCATATGCTAATTTTTCACACTCACATAGGTTGTATAAGTTTTATGAATCCTGGCTTGACCTATTCAAGTAGCTGAAAGCCTGTCACCACCTCTAGAAACAAGATTCACACCAATCCAATTCATATCATTTTTTCCAAAGGAATATGTTCTGGCCGGTCGAAAATGCATCTCACAAAAATAGGCATTTAAAAATCTACTTTGCAGTTTCAGAACACTAACATGACTGTGAAGTGTACACAAGTAAAATGGGACCGTTTCAAAGTACCTAATCCCTCATAAACTTCTGAGAGGAAGCATGTAATAAATCTACCTAATTTTCTGGAAAAGAAAGAGGGAGGATTTTTGTTATCACCTCAGATGGGACTTGAACCCACAATCCCTGGCTTAGGAGGCCAGTGCCTTATCCATTAGGCCACTGAGACACACATGCATAGCTCTTTTCTAGAGGCAT
>NC_140585.1:133605703-133608203 GCF_964204655.1 Triturus cristatus
GCTTTTGTTTTCCTTTTTGCATACAAACCTCTTTCCTCATGAGTTTAAAGCTCATTTGTATGCTCTACATAGCTCTGGACGTTTCCAGACGTGGAGTGAAACTGTTTTGAAAGTAGTACAAATTGCTCCTTCCTGCATATGCTAATTTTTCACACTCACATAGGTTGTATAAGTTTTATGAATCCTGGCTTGACCTATTCAAGTAGCTGAAAGCCTGTCACCACCTCTAGAAACAAGATTCACACCAATCCAATTCATAGGCACACACCTTGCAGTTCTTCTACACACACTTAAGCTAAAAACCCATTCTGTCACGTCAAAATTCTGCAAACCTATTACATATTCAGTGCGTCGGCATAGAAGCACTTTTTAATGGCTAAAATGCACAAGTAGTTAGACTGAAGATGCAACCTGAATGAGTTTACAGTATGTACCACTTTATTATTGATTTGTAATGAGAAAGTGAGGACTACAAGAGTATTGGAAAAGACTTTTTCCACTCTGAATGTAAAGCAGATTGTGTGACCATTGGCCAAAAATGACCACGAAGGGACTCGAACCCTCAATCTTCTGATCCGAAGTCAGACGCCTTATCCATTAGGCCACGCGGTTATCCGTCCACCTGAGATGATTTTTATCATGTAGGTGGTATGCATGGATGGAGAACATATTATTGAAAGGTATTCAGGTTTACATCCCATAGTGTTCTTTCAGCTCTTTTCGCTGGAAGCACTTTTTTGGAATCTATATATTGAGAATTTTATGAGTACGATATGCTTTTGTTTTCCTTTTTCCATACAAACCTCTTTCCTCATGAGTTTAAAGCTCATTTGTATGCTCTACATAGCTCTGGACGTTTCCAGACGTGGAGTTAAACTGTTTTGAAAGTAGTACAAATTGCTCCTTCCTGCATATGCTAATTTTTCACGCTCACATAGTTTGTATAAGTTTTATGAATCCTGGCTTGACCTATTCAAGTAGCTGAAAGCCTGTCACCACCTCTAGAAACAAGATTCACACCAATCCAATTCAAATCATTTTTTCCAAAAGAATATGTTCTGGCCGGTCGAAAATGCATCTCAGAAAAATAGGCATTTAAAAATCTACTTTGCAGTTTCAGAACACTAACATGACTGTGAAGTGTACACAAGTAAAATGGGACAGTTTCAAAGTACCTAATCCCTCATAAACTTCCGAGAGGAAGCATGTAATAAATCTACCTAATTTTCTGGAAGAGAAAGAGGGAGGATTTTTGTTATCACCTCAGATGGGACTCGAACCCACAATCACTGGCTTAGGAGGCCAGTGCCTTATCCATTAGGCCACTGAGACACACATGCATAGCTCTTTTCTAGAGGCATTATTTAAATGTATTCTATGGTCAGACACCGGTGTGTGCACACAGGGCATTTCTCACTTCTCTCTATAAGTAAACTTCCCATTTTCATCCTCTTCCATCCCCGACTTTAACGCTCTCTTCTATGCTATAATGGAGACTTTGCAATTTTAGCAAGTGGAGAGAAATTGGAGAACCACTTTCGACTCCACACTTCTTCTTCACTTACTTCTTTTCTCAATATACTGGGCTTAGAAAATGGTATCAAGCCATCCTTATCATCAGTAGGACACGGAAAGAGGCACTAAGTCTCCTAACCAAGTTCAACCACACTCTGCAACTTAACCATTGCACTACAAATTAGGCAACGGGGGCATCAGCAAAGGCAGACAATGTGCCGATCCTTTATACATTTTGTGTAGTACTTTTCTTACTCGGAGGCAAAATCAGCACTTTAACTGCCCAAATCATACAGATTTTACACATGTACCACTCTATGCAGACATAGGCACACACCTTGCAGTTCTTCTACACACACTGAAGCTAAAAACCCATTCTGTCACGTCAAAATTCTGCAAACCTATTACATATTCAGTGCGTCGGCATAGAAGCACTTTTTAATGCCACTAAAATGCACAAGTAGTTAGACTGAAGATGCAACCTGAATGAGTTTACAGTATGTACTCCACTTTATTAATGATTAGTAATGAGAAAGTGAGGACTACAAGAGTATTGGAAAATACTTTTTCCACTCTGATTGTAAAGCAGATTGTGTGACCATTGGCCAAAAACGACCACGAAGGGACTCGAACCCTCAATCTTCTGATCCGAAGTCAGACGCCTTATCCATTAGGCCACGCAGTCATCCGTTCACCTGAGATGATTTTTATCATGTAGGTGGTATGCATGGATAGAGAACATCTTATTGAAAGGTATTCAGGTTTACATCCCATAGTGTTCTTTCAGCTCTTTTCGCTGGAAGCACTTTTTTGGAATCTATATCTTGAGAATTTTATGAGTACGATATGCTTTTGTTTTCCTTTTTGCATACAAACCTCTTTCCTCATGAGTTTAAAGCTCATTTGTATGCTCTACATAGCTCTGGACGTTTCCAGACGTGGAGTGAAACTGTTTTGAAAGTAGTACAAATTGCTCCTTCCTGCA
>NC_140585.1:133615703-133618203 GCF_964204655.1 Triturus cristatus
AAGAGTATTGGAAAATACTTTTTCCACTCTGAATGTAAAGCAGATTGTGTGACCATTGGCCAAAAACGACCACGAAGGGACTCGAACCCTCAATCTTCTGATCCGAAGTCAGACGCCTTATCCATTAGGCCACGCGGTCATCCGTTCACCTGAGATGATTTTTATCATGTAGGTGGTATGCATGGATAGAGAACATCTTATTGAAAGGTATTCAGGTTTACATCCCATAGTGTTCTTTCAGCTCTTTTCGCTGGAAGCACTTTTTTGGAATCTATATATTGAGAATTTTATGAGTACGATATGCTTTTGTTTTCCTTTTTGCATACAAACCTCTTTCCTCATGAGTTTAAAGCTCATTTGTATGCTCTACATAGCTCTGGACGTTTCCAGACGTGGAGTGAAACTGTTTTGAAAGTAGTGCAAATTGCTCCTTCCTGCATATGCTAATTTTTCACACTCACATAGTTTGTATAAGTTTTATGAATCCTGGCTTGACCTATTCAAGTAGCTGAAAGCCTGTCACCACCTCTAGAAGCAAGATTCACACCAATCCAATTCAAATCATTTTTTCCAAAAGAATATGTTCTGGCCGGTCGAAAATGCATCTCACAAAAATAGGCATTTAAAAATCTACTTTGCAGTTTCAGAACACTAACATGACTGTGAAGTGTACACAAGTAAAATGGGACAATTTCAAAGTACCTAATCCCTCATAAACTTCCGAGAGGAAGCATGTAATAAATCTACCTAATTTTCTGGAAAAGTAAGAGGCAGGATTTTTGTTATCACCTCAGATGGGACTTGAACCCATAATCCCTGGCTAAGGAGGCCAGTGCCTTATCCATTAGGCCACTGAGACACACATGCATAGCGCTTTTCTAGAGGCATTATTTAAATGTATTCTATGGTCAGACACCGGTGTGTGCACACAGGGCATTTTTCACTTCTCTCTATAAGTAAACTTCCCATTTTCATCCTCTTCCATCCCCGACTTTAACGCTCTCTTCTATGCTATAATGGAGACTTTGCAATTTTAGCAAGTGGAGAGAAATTGGAGAACCACTTTCGACTCCACACTTCTTCTTCACTTACTTCTTTTCTCAATATACTGGGCTTAGAAAATGGTATCAAGCCATCCTTATCATCAGTAGGACACGGAAAGAGGCACTAAGTCTCCTAACCAAGTTCAACCACACTCTGCAACTTAACCATTGCACTACAAATTAGGCCATGGGGGCATCAGCAAAGGCAGCCAATGTGCCGATCCTTTATACATTTTGTGTAGTACTTTTCTTACTCGGAGGCAAAATCAGCACTTTAACTGCCCAAATCATACAGATTTTACACATGTACCACTCTATGCACACATAGGCACACACCTTGCAGTTCTTCTACACACACTTAAGCTAAAAACCCATTCTGTCACGTCAAAATTCTGCAAACCTATTACATATTCAGTGCGTCGGCATAGAAGCACTTTTTAATGCCACTAAAATGCACAAGTAGTTAGACTGAAGATGCAACCTGAATGAGTTTACAGTATGTACTCCACTTTATTAATGATTAGTAATGAGAAAGTGAGGACTACAAGAGTATTGGAAAATACTTTTTCCACTCTGAATGTAAAGCAGATTGTGTGATCATTGGCCAAAAATGACCACGAAGGGACTCGAACCCTCAATCTTCTGATCCGAAGTCAGACGCCTTATCCATTTGGCCACGCGGTCATCCGTTCACCTGAGATGATTTTTATCATGTAGGTGGTATGCATGGATGGAGAACATATTATTGAAAGGTATTCAGGTTTACATCCCATAGTGTTCTTTCAGCTCTTTTTGCTGGAAGCACTTTTTTGGAATCTATATATTGAGAATTTTATGAGTACGATATGCTTTTGTTTTCCTTTTTGCATACAAACCTCTTTCCTCATGAGTTTAAAGCTCATTTGTATGCTCTACATAGCTCTGGACGTTTCCAGACGTGGAGTGAAACTGTTTTGATAGTAGTACAAATTGCTCCTTCCTGCATATGCTAATTTTTCACACTCACATAGGTTGTATAAGTTTTATGAATCCTGGCTTGACCTATTCAAGTAGCTGAAAGCCTGTCACCACCTCTAGAAACAAGATTCACACCAATCCAATTCATATCATTTTTTCCAAAGGAATATGTTCTGGCCGGTCGAAAATGCATCTCACAAAAATAGGCATTTAAAAATCTACTTTGCAGTTTCAGAACACTAACATGACTGTGAAGTGTACACAAGTAAAATGGGACCGTTTCAAAGTACCTAATCCCTCATAAACTTCTGAGAGGAAGCATGTAATAAATCTACCTAATTTTCTGGAAAAGAAAGAGGGAGGATTTTTGTTATCACCTCAGATGGGATTTGAACCCATAATCCCTGGCTTAGGAGGCCAGTGCCTTATCCATTAGGCCACTGAGGCACACATGCATAGCTCTTTTCTAGAGGCATTATTTAAATGTATTCTATGGTCAG
>NC_140585.1:133638203-133640703 GCF_964204655.1 Triturus cristatus
AAATCTATATATTGAGAATTTTATGAGTACGATATGCTTTTGTTTTCCTTTTTGCATACAAACCTCTTTCCTCATGAGTTTAAAGCTCATTTGTATGCTCTACATAGCTCTGGACGTTTCCAGACGTGGAGTGAAACTGTTTTGAAAGTAGTACAAATTGCTCCTTCCTGCATATGCTAATTTTTCACACTCACATAGGTTGTATAAGTTTTATGAATCCTGGCTTGACCTATTCAAGTAGCTGAAAGCCTGTCACCACCTCTAGAAACAAGATTCACACCAATCCAAATCATATCATTTTTTCCAAAGGAATATGTTCTGGCCGGTCGAAAATGCATCTCACAAAAATAGGCATTTAAAAATCTACTTTGCAGTTTCAGAACACTAACATGACTGTGAAGTGTACACAAGTAAAATGGGACAGTTTCAAAGTACCTAATCCCTCATAAACTTCCGAGAGGAAGCATGTAATAAATCTACCTAATTTTCTGGAAAAGAAAGAGGGAGGATTTTTGTTATCACCTCAGATGGGACTCGAACCCACAATCCCTGGCTTAGGAGGCCAGTGCCTTATCCATTAGGCCACTGAGACACACATGCATAGCTCTTTTCTAGAGGCATTATTTAAATGTATTCTATGGTCAGACACCGGTGTGTGCACACAGGGCATTTCTCACTTCTCTCTATAAGTAAACTTCCCATTTTCATCCTCTTCCATCCCCGACTTTAACGCTCTCTTCTATGCTATAATGGAGACTTTGCAATTTTAGCAAGTGGAGAGAAATTGGAGAACCACTTTCGACTCCACACTTCTTCTTCACTTACTTCTTTTCTCAATATACTGGGCTTAGAAAATGGTATCAAGCCATCCTTATCATCAGTAGGACACGGAAAGAGGCACTAAGTCTCCTAACCAAGTTCAACCACACTCTGCAACTTAACCATTGCACTACAAATTAGGCAACGGGGGCATCAGCAAAGGCAGCCAATGTGCCGATCCTTTATACATTTTGTGTAGTACTTTTCTTACTCCGAGGCAAAATCAGCACTTTAACTGCCCAAATCATACAGATTTTACACATGTACCACTCTATGCAGACATAGGCACACACCTTGAAGTTCTTCTACACACACTTAAGCTAAAAACCCATTCTGTCACGTCAAAATTCTGCAAACCTATTACATATTCAGTGCGTCGGCATAGAAGCACTTTTTAATGCCACTAAAATGCACAAGTAGTTAGCCTGAAGATGCAACCTGAATGAGTTTACAGTATGTACTCCACTTTATTAATGATTAGTAATGAGAAAGTGAGGACTACAAGAGTATTGGAAAATACTTTTTTCACTCTGAATGTAAAGCAGATTGTGTGACCATTGGCCAAAAACGACCACGAAGGGACTCGAACCCTCAATCTTCTGATCCAAAGTCAGACGCCTTATCCATTAGGCCACGCAGTCATCCGTTCACCTGAGATGATTTTTATCATGTAGGTGGTATGCATGGATGGAGAACATATTATTGAAAGGTATTCAGGTTTACATCCCATAGTGTTCTTTCAGCTCTTTTCGCTGGAAGCACTTTTTTGGAATCTATATATTGAGAATTTTATGAGTACGATATGCTTTTGTTTTCCTTTTTTCATACAAACCTCTTTCCTCATGAGTTTAAAGCTCATTTGTATGCTCTACATAGCTCTGGACGTTTCCAGACGTGGAGTGAAACTGTTTTGAAAGTAGTACAAATTGCTCCTTCCTGCATATGCTAATTTTTCACACTCACATAGTTTGTATAAGTTTTATGAATCCTGGCTTGACCTATTCAAGTAGCTGAAAGCCTGTCACCACCCCTAGAAGCAAGATTCACACCAATCCAATTCAAATCATTTTTTCCAAAAGAATATGTTCTGGCCGGTCGAAAATGCATCTCACAAAAATAGGCATTTAATAATCTACTTTGCAGTTTCAGAACACTAAAATGACTGTGAAGTGTACACAAGTAAAATGGGACAGTTTCAAAGTACCTAATCCCTCATAAACTTCCGAGAGGAAGCATGTAATAAATCTACCTAATTTTCTGGAAAAGAAAGAGGGAGGATTTTTGTTATCACCTCAGATGGGACTTGAACCCACAATCCCTGGCTTAGGAGGTCAGTGCCTTATCCATTAGGCCACTGAGACACACATGCATAGCTCTTTTCTAGAGGCATTATTTAAATGTATTCTATGGTCAGACACCGGTGTGTGCACACAGGGCATTTCTCACTTCTCTCTATAAGTAAACTTCCCATTTTCATCCTCTTCCATCCCCGACTTTAACGCTCTCTTCTATGCTATAATGGAGACTTTGCAATTTTAGCAAGTGGAGAGAAATTGGAGAACCACTTTCGACTCCACACTTCTTCTTCACTTACTTCTTTTCTCAATATACTGGGCTTAGAAAATGGTATCAAGCCATCCTTATCATCAGTAGGACACGGAAAGAGGCACTAAGTCTCCTA
>NC_140585.1:133645703-133648203 GCF_964204655.1 Triturus cristatus
CATTCTGTCACGTCAAAATTCTGCAAACCTATTACATATTCAGTGCGTCGGCATAGAAGCACTTTTTAATGCCACTAAAATGCACAAGTAGTTAGACTGAAGATGCAACCTGAATGAGTTTACAGTATGTACTCCACTTTATTAATGATTAGTAATGAGAAAGTGAGGACTACAAGAGTATTGGAAAATACTTTTTCCACTCTGAATGTAAAGCAGATTGTGTGATCATTGGCCAAAAATGACCACGAAGGGACTCGAACCCTCAATCTTCTGATCCGAAGTCAGACGCCTTATTCATTTGGCCACGCGGTCATCCGTTCACCTGAGATGATTTTTATCATGTAGGTGGTATGCATGGATGGAGAACATATTATTGAAAGGTATTCAGGTTTACATCCCATAGTGTTCTTTCAGCTCTTTTCGCTGGAAGCACTTTTTTGAAATCTATATATTGAGAATTTTATGAGTACGATATGCTTTTGTTTTCCTTTTTGCATACAAACCTCTTTCCTCATGAGTTTAAAGCTCATTTGTATGCTCTACATAGCTCTGGACGTTTCCAGACGTGGAGTGAAACTGTTTTGAAAGTAGTACAAATTGCTCCTTCCTGCATATGCTAATTTTTCACACTCACATAGGTTGTATAAGTTTTATGAATCCTGGCTTGACCTATTCAAGTAGCTGAAAGCCTGTCACCACCTCTAGAAACAAGATTCACACCAATCCAAATCATATCATTTTTTCCAAAGGAATATGTTCTGGCCGGTCGAAAATGCATCTCACAAAAATAGGCATTTAAAAATCTACTTTGCAGTTTCAGAACACTAAAATGAGTGTGAAGTGTACACAAGTAAAATGGGACAGTTTCAAAGTACCTAATCCCTCATAAACTTCCGAGAGGAAGCATGTAATAAATCTACCTAATTTTCTGGAAAAGAAAGAGGGAGGATTTTTGTTATCACCTCAGATGGGACTCGAACCCACAATCCCTGGCTTAGGAGGCCAGTGCCTTATCCATTAGGCCACTGAGACACACATGCATAGCTCTTTTCTAGAGGCATTATTTAAATGTATTCTATGGTCAGACACCGGTGTGTGCACACAGGGCATTTCTCACTTCTCTCTATAAGTAAACTTCCCATTTTCATCCTCTTCCATCCCCGACTTTAACGCTCTCTTCTATGCTATAATGGAGACTTTGCAATTTTAGCAAGTGGAGAGAAATTGGAGAACCACTTTCGACTCCACACTTCTTCTTCACTTACTTCTTTTCTCAATATACTGGGCTTAGAAAATGGTATCAAGCCATCCTTATCATCAGTAGGACACGGAAAGAGGCACTAAGTCTCCTAACCAAGTTCAACCACACTCTGCAACTTAACCATTGCACTACAAATTAGGCAACGGGGGCATCAGCAAAGGCAGCCAATGTGCCGATCCTTTATACATTTTGTGTAGTACTTTTCTTACTCCGAGGCAAAATCAGCACTTTAACTGCCCAAATCATACAGATTTTACACATGTACCACTCTATGCAGACATAGGCACACACCTTGAAGTTCTTCTACACACACTTAAGCTAAAAACCCATTCTGTCACGTCAAAATTCTGCAAACCTATTACATATTCAGTGCGTCGGCATAGAAGCACTTTTTAATGCCACTAAAATGCACAAGTAGTTAGCCTGAAGATGCAACCTGAATGAGTTTACAGTATGTACTCCACTTTATTAATGATTAGTAATGAGAAAGTGAGGACTACAAGAGTATTGGAAAATACTTTTTTCACTCTGAATGTAAAGCAGATTGTGTGACCATTGGCCAAAAACGACCACGAAGGGACTCGAACCCTCAATCTTCTGATCCAAAGTCAGACGCCTTATCCATTAGGCCACGCAGTCATCCGTTCACCTGAGATGATTTTTATCATGTAGGTGGTATGCATGGATGGAGAACATATTATTGAAAGGTATTCAGGTTTACATCCCATAGTGTTCTTTCAGCTCTTTTCGCTGGAAGCACTTTTTTGGAATCTATATATTGAGAATTTTATGAGTACGATATGCTTTTGTTTTCCTTTTTTCATACAAACCTCTTTCCTCATGAGTTTAAAGCTCATTTGTATGCTCTACATAGCTCTGGACGTTTCCAGACGTGGAGTGAAACTGTTTTGAAAGTAGTACAAATTGCTCCTTCCTGCATATGCTAATTTTTCACACTCACATAGTTTGTATAAGTTTTATGAATCCTGGCTTGACCTATTCAAGTAGCTGAAAGCCTGTCACCACCCCTAGAAGCAAGATTCACACCAATCCAATTCAAATCATTTTTTCCAAAAGAATATGTTCTGGCCGGTCGAAAATGCATCTCACAAAAATAGGCATTTAATAATCTACTTTGCAGTTTCAGAACACTAAAATGACTGTGAAGTGTACACAAGTAAAATGGGACAGTTTCAAAGTACCTAATCCCTCATAAACTTCCGAGAGGAAGCATGTAAT
>NC_140585.1:133650703-133653203 GCF_964204655.1 Triturus cristatus
AAATGACCACGAAGGGACTCGAACCCTCAATCTTCTGATCCGAAGTCAGACGCCTTATTCATTTGGCCACGCGGTCATCCGTTCACCTGAGATGATTTTTATCATGTAGGTGGTATGCATGGATGGAGAACATATTATTGAAAGGTATTCAGGTTTACATCCCATAGTGTTCTTTCAGCTCTTTTCGCTGGAAGCACTTTTTTGAAATCTATATATTGAGAATTTTATGAGTACGATATGCTTTTGTTTTCCTTTTTGCATACAAACCTCTTTCCTCATGAGTTTAAAGCTCATTTGTATGCTCTACATAGCTCTGGACGTTTCCAGACGTGGAGTGAAACTGTTTTGAAAGTAGTACAAATTGCTCCTTCCTGCATATGCTAATTTTTCACACTCACATAGGTTGTATAAGTTTTATGAATCCTGGCTTGACCTATTCAAGTAGCTGAAAGCCTGTCACCACCTCTAGAAACAAGATTCACACCAATCCAAATCATATCATTTTTTCCAAAGGAATATGTTCTGGCCGGTCGAAAATGCATCTCACAAAAATAGGCATTTAAAAATCTACTTTGCAGTTTCAGAACACTAACATGAGTGTGAAGTGTACACAAGTAAAATGGGACAGTTTCAAAGTACCTAATCCCTCATAAACTTCCGAGAGGAAGCATGTAATAAATCTACCTAATTTTCTGGAAAAGAAAGAGGGAGGATTTTTGTTATCACCTCAGATGGGACTCGAACCCACAATCCCTGGCTTAGGAGGCCAGTGCCTTATCCATTAGGCCACTGAGACACACATGCATAGCTCTTTTCTAGAGGCATTATTTAAATGTATTCTATGGTCAGACACCGGTGTGTGCACACAGGGCATTTCTCACTTCTCTCTATAAGTAAACTTCCCATTTTCATCCTCTTCCATCCCCGACTTTAACGCTCTCTTCTATGCTATAATGGAGACTTTGCAATTTTAGCAAGTGGAGAGAAATTGGAGAACCACTTTCGACTCCACACTTCTTCTTCACTTACTTCTTTTCTCAATATACTGGGCTTAGAAAATGGTATCAAGCCATCCTTATCATCAGTAGGACACGGAAAGAGGCACTAAGTCTCCTAACCAAGTTCAACCACACTCTGCAACTTAACCATTGCACTACAAATTAGGCAACGGGGGCATCAGCAAAGGCAGCCAATGTGCCGATCCTTTATACATTTTGTGTAGTACTTTTCTTACTCCGAGGCAAAATCAGCACTTTAACTGCCCAAATCATACAGATTTTACACATGTACCACTCTATGCAGACATAGGCACACACCTTGAAGTTCTTCTACACACACTTAAGCTAAAAACCCATTCTGTCACGTCAAAATTCTGCAAACCTATTACATATTCAGTGCGTCGGCATAGAAGCACTTTTTAATGCCACTAAAATGCACAAGTAGTTAGCCTGAAGATGCAACCTGAATGAGTTTACAGTATGTACTCCACTTTATTAATGATTAGTAATGAGAAAGTGAGGACTACAAGAGTATTGGAAAATACTTTTTTCACTCTGAATGTAAAGCAGATTGTGTGACCATTGGCCAAAAACGACCACGAAGGGACTCGAACCCTCAATCTTCTGATCCAAAGTCAGACGCCTTATCCATTAGGCCACGCAGTCATCCGTTCACCTGAGATGATTTTTATCATGTAGGTGGTATGCATGGATGGAGAACATATTATTGAAAGGTATTCAGGTTTACATCCCATAGTGTTCTTTCAGCTCTTTTCGCTGGAAGCACTTTTTTGGAATCTATATATTGAGAATTTTATGAGTACGATATGCTTTTGTTTTCCTTTTTTCATACAAACCTCTTTCCTCATGAGTTTAAAGCTCATTTGTATGCTCTACATAGCTCTGGACGTTTCCAGACGTGGAGTGAAACTGTTTTGAAAGTAGTACAAATTGCTCCTTCCTGCATATGCTAATTTTTCACACTCACATAGTTTGTATAAGTTTTATGAATCCTGGCTTGACCTATTCAAGTAGCTGAAAGCCTGTCACCACCCCTAGAAGCAAGATTCACACCAATCCAATTCAAATCATTTTTTCCAAAAGAATATGTTCTGGCCGGTCGAAAATGCATCTCACAAAAATAGGCATTTAATAATCTACTTTGCAGTTTCAGAACACTAAAATGACTGTGAAGTGTACACAAGTAAAATGGGACAGTTTCAAAGTACCTAATCCCTCATAAACTTCCGAGAGGAAGCATGTAATAAATCTACCTAATTTTCTGGAAAAGAAAGAGGGAGGATTTTTGTTATCACCTCAGATGGGACTTGAACCCACAATCCCTGGCTTAGGAGGTCAGTGCCTTATCCATTAGGCCACTGAGGCACACATGCATAGCTCTTTTCTAGAGGCATTATTTAAATGTATTCTATGGTCAGACACCGGTGTGTGCACACAGGGCATTTCTCACTTCTCTCTATAAGTAAACTTCCCATTTTCAT
>NC_140585.1:133655703-133690703 GCF_964204655.1 Triturus cristatus
TATGCTTTTGTTTTCCTTTTTGCATACAAACCTCTTTCCTCATGAGTTTAAAGCTCATTTGTATGCTCTACATAGCTCTGGACGTTTCCAGACGTGGAGTGAAACTGTTTTGAAAGTAGTACAAATTGCTCCTTCCTGCATATGCTAATTTTTCACACTCACATAGTTTGTATAAGTTTTATGAATCCTGGCTTGACCTATTCAAGTAGCTGAAAGCCTGTCACCACCCCTAGAAGCAAGATTCACACCAATCCAATTCAAATCATTTTTTCCAAAAGAATATGTTCTGGCCGGTCGAAAATGCATCTCACAAAAATAGGCATTTAATAATCTACTTTGCAGTTTCAGAACACTAAAATGACTGTGAAGTGTACACAAGTAAAATGGGACAGTTTCAAAGTACCTAATCCCTCATAAACTTCCGAGAGGAAGCATGAAATAAATCTACCTAATATTCTGGAAAAGAAAGAGGGAGGATTTTTGTTATCACCTCAGATGGGACTTGAACCCACAATCCCTGACTTAGGAGGTCAGTGCCTTATCCATTAGGCCACTGAGACACACATGCATGGCTCTTTTCTAGAGGTATTATTTAAATGTATTCTATGGTCAGACACCGGTGTGTGCACACAGGGCATTTCTCAGTTCTCTCTATAAGTAAACTTCCCATTTTCATCCTCTTCCATCCCCGACTTTAACGCTCTCTTCTATGCTATAATGGAGACTTTGCAATTTTAGCAAGTGGAGAGAAATTGGAGAACCACTTTCGACTCCACACTTCTTCTTCACTTACTTCTTTTCTCAATATACTGGGCTTAGAAAATGGTATCAAGCCATCCTTATCATCAGTAGGACACGGAAAGAGGCACTAAGTCTCCTAACCAAGTTCAACCACACTCTGCAACTTAACCATTGCACTACAAATTAGGCAACGGGGGCATCAGCAAAGGCAGCCAATGTGCCGATCCTTTATACATTTTGTGTAGTACTTTTCTTACTCGGAGGCAAAATCAGCACTTTAACTGCCCAAATCATACAGATTTTACACATGTACCACTCTATGCACACATAGGCACACACCTTGCAGTTCTTCTACACACACTTAAGCTAAAAACCCATTCTGTCACGTCAAAATTCTGCAAACCTATTACATATTCAGTGCGTCGGCATAGAAGCACTTTCTAATGCCACTAAAATGCACAAGTAGTTAGACTGAAGATGCAACCTGAATGAGTTTACAGTATGTACTCCACTTTATTATTGATTAGTAATGAGAAAGTGAGGACTACAAGAGTATTGGAAAAGACTTTTTCCACTCTGAATGTAAAGCAGATTGTGTGACCATTGGCCAAAAACGACCACGAAGGGACTCGAACCCTCAATCTTCTGATCCGAAGTCAGACGCCTTATCCATTAGGCCACGCGGTCATCCATCCACCTGAGATGATTTTTATCATGTAGGTGGTATGCATGGATGGAGAACATATTATTGAAAGGTATTCAGGTTTTCATCCCATAGTGTTCTTTCAGCTCTTTTCGCTGGAAGCACTTTTTTGGAATCTATATATTGAGAATTTTATGAGTACGATATGCTTTTGTTTTCCTTTTTCCATACAAACCTCTTTCCTCATGAGTTTAAAGCTCATTTGTATGCTCTACATAGCTCTGGACGTTTCCAGACGTGGAGTGAAACTGTTTTGAAAGTAGTACAAATTGCTCCTTCCTGCATATGCTAATTTTTCACACTCACATAGGTTGTATAAGTTTTATGAATCCTGGCTTGACCTATTCAAGTAGCTGAAAGCCTGTCACCACCTCTAGAAACAAGATTCACACCAATCCAATTCATATCATTTTTTCCAAAGGAATATGTTCTGGCCGGTCGAAAATGCATCTCACAAAAATAGGCATTTAAAAATCTACTTTGCAGTTTCAGAACACTAACATGACTGTGAAGTGTACACAAGTAAAATGGGACTGTTTCAAAGTACCTAATCCCTCATAAACTTCTGAAAGGAAGCATGTAATAAATCTACCTAATTTTCTGGAAAAGAAAGAGGGAGGATTTTTGTTATCACCTCAGATGGGACTTGAACACACAATCCCTGGCTTAGGAGGCCAGTGCCTTATCCATGAGGCCACTGAGGCACACATGCATAGCTCTTTTCTAGAGGCATTATTTAAATGTATTCTATGGTCAGACACCGGTGTGTGCACACAGGGCATTTCTCACTTCTCTCTATAAGTAAACTTCCCATTTTCATCCTCTTCCATCCCCGACTTTAACGCTCTCTTCTATGCTATAATGGAGACTTTGCAATTTTAGCAAGTGGAGAGAAATTGGAAAACCACTTTCGACTCCGCACTTCTTCTTCACTTACTTCTTTTCTCAATATACTGGGCTTAGAAAATGGTATCAAGCCATCCTTATCATCAGTAGGACACGGAAAGAGGCACTAAGTCTCCTAACCAAGTTCAACCACACTCTGCAACTTAACCATTGCACTACAAATTAGGCAGCGGGGGCATCAGCAAAGGCAGCCAATGTGCCGATCCTTTATACATTTTTTGTAGTACTTTTCTTACTCGGAGGCAAATTCAGCACTTTAACTGCCCAAATCATACAGATTTTACACATGTAGCACTCAATGCACACATAGGCACACACCTTGCAGTTCTTCTACACACACTTAAGCTAAAAACCCATTCTGTCACGTCAAAATTCTGCAAACCTATTACATATTCAGTGCGTCGGCATAGAAGCACTTTTTAATGCCACTAAAATGCACAAGTAGTTAGACTGAAGATGCAACCTGAATGAGTTTACAGTATGTACTCCACTTTATTAATGATTAGTAATGAGAAAGTGAGGACTACAAGAGTATTGGAAAAGACTTTTTCCACTCTGAATGTAAAGCAGATTGTGTGACCATTGGCCAAAAACGACCACGAAGGGACTCGAACCCTCAATCTTCTGATCCGAAGTCAGACGCCTTATCCATTAGGCCACGCTGTCATCCGTCCACCTGAGATGATTTTTATCATGTAGGTGGTATGCATGGATGGAGAACATATTATTGAAAGGTATTCAGGTTTACATCCCATAGTGTTCTTTCAGCTCTTTTCGCTGGAAGCACTTTTTTGGAATCTATATATTGAGAATTTTTTGAGTACGATATGCTTTTGTTTTCCTTTTTCCATACAAACCTCTTTCCTCATGAGTTTAAAGCTCATTTGTATTCTCTACATAGCTCTGGAAGTTTCCAGACGTGGAGTGAAACTGTTTTGAAAGTAGGACAAATTGCTCCTTCCTGCATATGCTAATTTTTCACACTCACATAGGTTGTATACGTTTTATGTATCCTGGCTTGACCTATTCAAGTAGCTGAAAGCCTGTCACCACCTCTAGAAACAAGATTCACACCAATCCAATTCAAATCATGTTTTCCAAAGGAATATGTTCTGGCCGGTCGAAAATGCATCTCACAAAAATAGGCATTTAAAAATCTACTTTGCAGTTTCAGAACACTAACATGACTGTGAAGTGTACACAAGTAAAATGGGACGGTTTCAAAGTACCTAATCCCTCATAATTTCTGAGAGGAAGCATGTAATAAATCTACCTAATATTCTGGAAAAGATAGAGGGAGGATTTTTGTTATCACCTCAGATGGGACTTGAACCCACAATCCCTGGCTTAGGAGGCCAGTGCCTTATCCATTAGGCCACTGAGGTACACATGCATAGCACTTTTCTAGAGGCATTATTTAAATGTATTCTATGGTCAGACACCGGTGTGTGCACACAGGGCATTTCTCACTTCTCTCTATAAGTAAACTTCCCATTTTCATCCTCTTCCATCCCCGACTTTAACGCTCTCTTCTATGCTATAATGGAGACTTTGCAATTTTAGCAAGTGGAGAGAAAGAGGAGAACCACTTTCGACTCCACACTTCTTCTTCACTTACTTATTTTCTCAATATACTGGGCTTAGAAAATGGTATCAAGCCATCCTTATCATCAGTAGGACACGGAAAGAGGCACTAAGTCTCCTAACCAAGTTCAACCACACTCTGCAACTTAACCATTGCACTACAAATTAGGCAACGGGGGCATCAGCAAAGGCAGCCAATGTGCCGATCCTTTATACATTTTGTGTAGTACTTTTCTTACTCGGAGGCAAAATCAGCACTTTAACTGCCCAAATCATACAGATTTTACACATGTAGCACTCTATGCACACATAGGCACACACCTTGCAGTTCTTCTACACACACTTAAGCTAAAAACCCATTCTGTCACGTCAAAATTCTGCAAACCTATTACATATTCAGTGCGTCGGCATAGAAGCACTTTTTAATGCCACTAAAATGCACAAGTAGTTAGACTGAAGATGCAACCTGAATGAGTTTACAGTATGTACTCCACTTTATTAATGATTAGTAATGAGAAAGTGAGGACTACAAGAGTATTGGAAAATACTTTTTCCACTCTGAATGTAAAGCAGATTGTGTGACCATTGGCCAAAAACGACCACGAAGGGACTCAAACCCTCAATCTTCTGATCCGAAGTCAGACGCCTTATCCATTAGGCCACGCGGTCATCCGTCCACCTGAGATGATTTTTATCATGTAGGTGGTATGCATGGATGGAGAACATATTATTGAAAGGTATTCAGGTTTACATCCCATAGTGTTCTTTCAGCTCTTTTCGCTGGAAGCACTTTTTTGGAATATATATATTGAGAATTTTATGAGTACGATATGCTTTTGTTTTCCTTTTTGCATACAAACCTCTTTCCTCATGAGTTTAAAGCTCATTTGTATGCTCTACATAGCTCTGGACGTTTCCAGACGTGGAGTGAAACTGTTTTGAAAGTAGTACAAATTGCTCCTTCCTGCATATGCTAATTTTTCACACTCACATAGTTTGTATAAGTTTTATGAATCCTGGCTTGACCTATTCAAGTAGCTGAAAGCCTGTCACCACCCCTAGAAGCAAGATTCACACCAATCCAATTCAAATCATTTTTTCCAAAAGAATATGTTCTGGCCGGTCGAAAATGCATCTCACAAAAATAGGCATTTAATAATCTACTTTGCAGTTTCAGAACACTAAAATGACTGTGAAGTGTACACAAGTAAAATGGGACAGTTTCAAAGTACCTAATCCCTCATAAACTTCCGAGAGGAAGCATGTAATAAATCTACCTAATTTTCTGGAAAAGAAAGAGGGAGGATTTTTGTTCTCACCTCAGATGGGACTTGAACCCACAATCCCTGGCTTAGGAGGTCAGTGCCTTATCCATTAGGCCACTGAGACACACATGCATAGCTCTTTTCTAGAGGTATTATTTAAATGTATTCTATGGTCAGACACCGGTGTGTGCACACAGGGCATTTCTCAGTTCTCTCTATAAGTAAACTTCCCATTTTCATCCTCTTCCATCCCCGACTTTAACGCTCTCTTCTATGCTATAATGGAGACTTTGCAATTTTAGCAAGTGGAGAGAAATTGGAGAACCACTTTCGACTCCACACTTCTTCTTCACTTACTTCTTTTCTCAATATACTGGCCTTAGAAAATGGTATCAAGCCATCCTTATCATCAGTAGGACACGGAAAGAGGCACTAAGTCTCCTAACCAAGTTCAACCACACTCTGCAACTTAACCATTGCACTACAAATTAGGCAACGGGGGCATCAGCAAAGGCAGCCAATGTGCCGATCCTTTATACATTTTGTGTAGTACTTTTCTTACTCGGAGGCAAAATCAGCACTTTAACTGCCCAAATCATACAGATTTTACACATGTACCACTCTATGCACACATAGGCACACACCTTGCAGTTCTTCTACACACACTTAAGCTAAAAACCCATTCTGTCACGTCAAAATTCTGCAAACCTATTACATATTCAGTGCGTCGGCATAGAAGCACTTTCTAATGCCACTAAAATGCACAAGTAGTTAGACTGAAGATGCAACCTGAATGAGTTTACAGTATGTACTCCACTTTATTATTGATTAGTAATGAGAAAGTGAGGACTACAAGAGTATTGGAAAAGACTTTTTCCACTCTGAATGTAAAGCAGATTGTGTGACCATTGGCCAAAAACGACCACGAAGGGACTCGAACCCTCAATCTTCTGATCCGAAGTCAGACGCCTTATCCATTAGGCCACGCGGTCATCCGTCCACCTGAGATGATTTTTATCATGTAGGTGGTATGCATGGATGGAGAACATATTATTGAAAGGTATTCAGGTTTACATCCCATAGTGTTCTTTCAGCTCTTTTCGCTGGAAGCACTTTTTTGGAATCTATATATTGAGAATTTTATGAGTACGATATGCTTTTGTTTTCCTTTTTCCATACAAACCTCTTTCCTCATGAGTTTAAAGCTCATTTGTATGCTCTACATAGCTCTGGACGTTTCCAGACGTGGAGTGAAACTGTTTTGAAAGTAGTACAAATTGCTCCTTCCTGCATATGCTAATTTTTCACACTCACATAGGTTGTATAAGTTTTATGAATCCTGGCTTGACCTATTCAAGTAGCTGAAAGCCTGTCACCACCTCTAGAAACAAGATTCACACCAATCCAATTCATATCATTTTTTCCAAAGGAATATGTTCTGGCCGGTCGAAAATGCATCTCACAAAAATAGGCATTTAAAAATCTACTTTGCAGTTTCAGAACACTAACATGACTGTGAAGTGTACACAAGTAAAATGGGACTGTTTCAAAGTACCTAATCCCTCATAAACTTCTGAGAGGAAGCATGTAATAAATCTACCTAATTTTCTGGAAAAGAAAGAGGAAGGATTTTTGTTATCACCTCAGATGGGACTTGCACCCACAATCCCTGGCTTAGGAGGCCAGTGCCTTATCCATGAGGCCACTGAGGCACACATGCATAGCTCTTTTCTAGAGGCATTATTTAAATGTATTCTATGGTCAGACACCGGTGTGTGCACACAGGGCATTTCTCACTTCTCTCTATAAGTAAACTTCCCATTTTCATCCTCTTCCATCCCCGACTTTAACGCTCTCTTCTATGCTATAATGGAGACTTTGCAATTTTAGCAAGTGGAGAGAAAGTGGAGAACCACTTTCGACTCCACACTTCCTCTTCACTTACTTATTTTCTCAATATACTGGGCTTAGAAAATGGTATCAAGCCATCCTTATCATCAGTAGGACACGGAAAGAGGCACTAAGTCTCCTAACCAAGTTCAACCACACTCTGCAACTTAACCATTGCACTACAAATTAGGCAACGGGGGCATCAGCAAAGGCAGCCAATGTGCCGATCCTTTATACATTTTGTGTAGTACTTTTCTTACTCGGAGGCAAAATCAGCACTTTAACTGCCCAAATCATACAGATTTTACACATGTAGCACTCTATGCACACATAGGCACACACCTTGCAGTTCTTCTACACACACTTAAGCTAAAAACCCATTCTGTCACGTCAAAATTCTGCAAACCTATTACATATTCAGTGCGTCGGCATAGAAGCACTTTTTAATGCCACTAAAATGCACAAGTAGTTAGACTGAAGATGCAACCTGAATGAGTTTACAGTATGTACTCCACTTTATTAATGATTAGTAATAAGAAAGTGAGGACTACAAGAGTATTGGAAAATACTTTTTCCACTCTGAATGTAAAGCAGATTGTGTGACCATTGGCCAAAAACGACCACGAAGGGACTCAAACCCTCAATCTTCTGATCCGAAGTCAGACGCCTTATCCATTAGGCCACGCGGTCATCCGTCCACCTGAGATGATTTTTATCATGTAGGTGGTATGCATGGATGGAGAACATATTATTGAAAGGTATTCAGGTTTACATCCCATAGTGTTCTTTCAGCTCTTTTCGCTGGAAGCACTTTTTTGGAATATATATATTGAGAATTTTATGAGTACGATATGCTTTTGTTTTCCTTTTTGCATACAAACCTCTTTCCTCATGAGTTTAAAGCTCATTTGTATGCTCTACATAGCTCTGGACGTTTCCAGACGTGGAGTGAAACTGTTTTGAAAGTAGTACAAATTGCTCCTTCCTGCATATGCTAATTTTTCACACTCACATAGGTTGTATAAGTTTTATGAATCCTGGCTTGACCTATTCAAGTAGCTGAAAGCCTGTCACCACCCCTAGAAGCAAGATTCACACCAATCCAATTCAAATCATTTTTTCCAAAAGAATATGTTCTGGCCGGTCGAAAATGCATCTCACAAAAATAGGCATTTAAAAATCTACTTTGCAGTTTCAGAAGACTAACATGACTGTGAAGTGTACACAAGTAAAATGGGACAGTTTCAAAGTACCTAATCCCTCATAAACTTCCGAGAGGAAGCATGTAATAAATCTACCTAATTTTCTGGAAAAGAAAGAGGGAGGATTTTTGTTATCACCTCAGATGGGACTCCAACCCACAATCCCTGGCTTAGGAGGTCAGTGCCTTATCCATTAGGCCACTGAGACACACATGCATAGCTCTTTTCTAGAGGTATTATTTAAATGTATTCTATGGTCAGACACCGGTGTGTGCACACAGGGCATTTCTCAGTTCTCTCTATAAGTAAACTTCCCATTTTCATCCTCTTCCATCCCCGACTTTAACGCTCTCTTCTATGCTATAATGGAGACTTTGCAATTTTAGCAAGTGGAGAGAAATTGGAGAACCACTTTCGACTCCACACTTCTTCTTCACTTACTTCTTTTCTCAATATACTGGGCTTAGAAAATGGTATCAAGCCATCCTTATCATCAGTAGGACACGGAAAGAGGCACTAAGTCTCCTAACCAAGTTCAACCACACTCTGCAACTTAACCATTGCACTACAAATTAGGCAACGGGGGCATCAGCAAAGGCAGCCAATGTGCCGATCCTTTATACATTTTGTGTAGTACTTTTCTTACTCTGAGGCAAAATCAGCACTTTAACTGCCCAAATCATACAGATTTTACACATGTACCACTCTATGCAGACATAGGCACACACCTTGCAGTTCTTCTACACACACTTAAGCTAAAAACCCATTCTGTCACGTCAAAATTCTGCAAACCTATTACATATTCAGTGCGTCGGCATAGAAGCACTTTTTAATGCCACTAAAATGCACAAGTAGTTAGACTGAAGATGCAACCTGAATGAGTTTACAGTATGTACTCCACTTTATTAATGATTAGTAATGAGAAAGTGAGGACTACAAGAGTATTGGAAAAGACTTTTTCCACTCTGAATGTAAAGCAGATTGTGTGTCCATTGGCCAAAAACGACCACGAAGGGACTCGAACCCTCAATCTTCTGATCCGAAGTCAGACGCCTTATCCATTAGGCCACGCGGTCATCCGTCCACCTGAGATGATTTTTATCATGTAGGTGGTATGCATGGATGGAGAACATATTATTGAAAGGTATTCAGGTTTACATCCCATAGTGTTCTTTCAGCTCTTTTCGCTGGAAGCACTTTTTTGGAATATATATATTGAGAATTTTATGAGTACGATATGCTTTTGTTTTCCTTTTTGCATACAAACCTCTTTCCTCATGAGTTTAAAGCTCATTTGTATGCTCTACATAGCTCTGGACGTTTCCAGACGTGGAGTGAAACTGTTTTGAAAGTAGTACAAATTGCTCCTTCCTGCATATGCTAATTTTTCACACTCACATAGGTTGTATAAGTTTTATGAATCCTGGCTTGACCTATTCAAGTAGCTGAAAGCCTGTCACCACCTCTAGAAACAAGATTCACACCAATCCAATTCATATAATTTTTTCCAAAGGAATATGTTCTGGCCGGTCGAAAATGCATCTCACAAAAATAGGCATTTAAAAATCTACTTTGCAGTTTCAGAAGACTAACATGACTGTGAAGTGTACACAAGTAAAACGTGACAGTTTCAAAGTACCTAATCCCTCATAAACTTCCGAGAGGAAGCATGTAATAAATCTACCTAATTTTCTGGAAAAGAAAGAGGGAGGATTTTTGTTATCACCTCAGATGGGACTCCAACCCACAATCCCTGGCTTAGGAGGCCAGTGCCTTATCCATTAGGCCACTGAGACACACATGCATAGCTCTTTTCTAGAGGCATTATTTAAATGTATTCTATGGTCAGACACCGGTGTGTGCACACAGGGCATTTCTCACTTCTCTCTATAAGTAAACTTCCCATTTTCATCCTCTTCCATCCCCGACTTTAACGCTCTCTTCTATGCTATAATGGAGACTTTGCAATTTTAGCAAGTGGAGAGAAATTGGAGAACCACTTTCGACTCCACACTTCTTCTTCACTTACTTCTTTTCTCAATATACTGGGCTTAGAAAATGGTATCAAGCCATCCTTATCATCAGTAGGACACGGAAAGAGGCACTAAGTCTCCTAACCAAGTTCAACCACACTCTGCAACTTAACCATTGCACTACAAATTAGGCAACGGGGGCATCAGCAAAGGCAGCCAATGTGCCGATCCTTTATACATTTTGTGTAGTACTTTTCTTACTCTGAGGCAAAATCAGCACTTTAACTGCCCAAATCATACAGATTTTACACATGTACCACTCTATGCAGACATAGGCACACACCTTGCAGTTCTTCTACACACACTTAAGCTAAAAACCCATTCTGTCACGTCAAAATTCTGCAAACCTATTACATATTCAGTGCGTCGGCATAGAAGCACTTTTTAATGCCACTAAAATGCACAAGTAGTTAGACTGAAGATGCAACCTGAATGAGTTTACAGTATGTACTCCACTTTATTAATGATTAGTAATGAGAAAGTGAGGACTACAAGAGTATTGGAAAAGACTTTTTCCACTCTGAATGTAAAGCAGATTGTGTGACCATTGGCCAAAAACGACCACGAAGGGACTCGAACCCTCAATCTTCTGATCCGAAGTCAGACGCCTTATCCATTAGGCCACGCGGTCATCCGTCCACCTGAGATGATTTTTATCATGTAGGTGGTATGCATGGATGGAGAACATATTATTGAAAGGTATTCAGGTTTACATCCCATAGTGTTCTTTCAGCTCTTTTCGCTGGAAGCACTTTTTTGGAATATATATATTGAGAATTTTATGAGTACGATATGCTTTTGTTTTCCTTTTTGCATACAAACCTCTTTCCTCATGAGTTTAAAGCTCATTTGTATGCTCTACATAGCTCTGGACGTTTCCAGACGTGGAGTGAAACTGTTTTGAAAGTAGTTCAAATTGCTCCTTCCTGCATATGCTAATTTTTCACACTCACATAGTTTGTATAAGTTTTATGAATCCTGGCTTGACCTATTCAAGTAGCTGAAAGCCTGTCACCACCCCTAGAAGCAAGATTCACACCAATCCAATTCAAATCATTTTTTCCAAAAGAATATGTTCTGGCCGGTCGAAAATGCATCTCACAAAAATAGGCATTTAATAATCTACTTTGCAGTTTCAGAACACTAAAATGACTGTGAAGTGTACACAAGTAAAATGGGACAGTTTCAAAGTACCTAATCCCTCATAAACTTCCGAGAGGAAGCATGTAATAAATCTACCTAATTTTCTGGAAAAGAAAGAGGGAGGATTTTTGTTATCACCTCAGATGGGACTTGAACCCACAATCCCTGGCTTAGGAGGTCAGTGCCTTATCCATTAGGCCACTGAGACACACATGCATAGCTCTTTTCTAGAGGTATTATTTAAATGTATTCTATGGTCAGACACCGGTGTGTGCACACAGGGCATTTCTCAGTTCTCTCTATAAGTAAACTTCCCATTTTCATCCTCTTCCATCCCCGACTTTAACGCTCTCTTCTATGCTATTATGGAGACTTTGCAATTTTAGCAAGTGGAGAGAAATTGGAGAACCACTTTCAACTCCACACTTCTTCTTCACTTACTTCTTTTCTCAATATACTGGGCTTAGAAAATGGTATCAAGCCATCCTTATCATCAGTAGGACACGGAAAGAGGCACTAAGTCTCCTAACCAAGTTCAACCACACTCTGCAACTTAACCATTGCACTACAAATTAGGCAACGGGGGCATCAGCAAAGGCAGCCAATGTGCCGATCCTTTATACATTTTGTGTAGTACTTTTCTTACTCGGAGGCAAAATCAGCACTTTAACTGCCCAAATCATACAGATTTTACACATGTACCACTCTATGCACACATAGGCACACACCTTGCAGTTCTTCTACACACACTTAAGCTAAAAACCCATTCTGTCACGTCAAAATTCTGCAAACCTATTACATATTCAGTGCGTCGGCATAGAAGCACTTTTTAATGCCACTAAAATGCACAAGTAGTTAGACTGAAGATGCAACCTGAATGAGTTTACAGTATGTACTCCACTTTATTAATGATTAGTAATGAGAAAGTGAGGACTACAAGAGTATTGGAAAATACTTTTTTCACTCTGAATGTAAAGCAGATTGTGTGACCATTGGCCAAAAACGACCACGAAGGGACTTGAACCCTCAATCTTGTGATCCAAAGTCAGACGCCTTATCCATTAGGCCACGCGGTCATCCGTTCACCTGAGATGATTTTTATCATGTAGGTGGTATGCATGGATGGAGAACATATTATTGAAAGGTATTCAGGTTTACATCCCATAGTGTTCTTTCAGCTCTTTTCGCTGGAAGCACTTTTTTGGAATCTATATATTGAGAATTTTATGAGTACGATATGCTTTTGTTTTCCTTTTTGCATACAAACCTCTTTCCTCATGAGTTTAAAGCTCATTTGTATGCTCTACATAGCTCTGGACGTTTCCAGACGTGGAGTGAAACTGTTTTGAAAGTAGTACAAATTGCTCCTTCCTGCATATGCTAATTTTTCACACTCATATAGTTTGTATAAGTTTTATGAATCCTGGCTTGACCTATTCAAGTAGCTGAAAGCCTGTCACCACCTCTAGAAGCAAGATTCACACCAATCCAATTCAAATCATTTTTTCCAAAAGAATATGTTCTGGCCGGTCGAAAATGCATCTCACAAAAATAGGCATTTAATAATCTACTTTGCAGTTTCAGAACACTAAAATGACTGTGAAGTGTACACAAGTAAAATGGGACAGTTTCAAAGTACCTAATCCCTCATAAACTTCAGAGAGGTAGCATGTAATAAATCTACCTAATTTTCTGGAAAAGAAAGAGGGAGGATTTTTGTTATCACCTCAGATGGGACTTGAACCCACAATCCCTGGCTTAGGAGGCCAGTGCCTTATCCATTAGGCCACTGAGACACACATGCATAGCTCTTTTCTAGAGGCATTATTTAAATGTATTCAATGGTCAGACACCGGTGTGTGCACACAGGGCATTTCTCACTTCTCTCTATAAGTAAACTTCCCATTTTCATCCTCTTCCATCCCCGACTTTAACGCTCTCTTCTATGCTATAATGGAGACTTTGCAATTTTAGCAAGTGGAGAGAAATTGGAGAACCACTTTCGACTCCACACTTCTTCTTCACTTACTTCTTTTCTCAATATACTGGGCTTAGAAAATGGTATCAAGCCATCCTTATCATCAGTAGGACACGGAAAGAGGCACTAAGTCTCCTAACCAAGTTCAACCACACTCTGCAACTTAACCATTGCACTACAAATTAGGCAACGGGGGCATCAGCAAAGGCAGCCAATGTGCCGATCCTTTATACATTTTGTGTAGTACTTTTCTTACTCGGAGGCAAAATCAGCACTTTAACTGCCCAAATCATACAGATTTTACACATGTTCCACTCTATGCACACATAGGCACACACCTTGCAGTTCTTCTACACACACTTAAGCTAAAAACCCATTCTGTCACGTCAAAATTCTGCAAACCTATTACATATTCAGTGCGTCGGCATAGAAGCACTTTTTAATGCCACTAAAATGCACAAGTAGTTAGACTGAAGATACAACCGGAATGAGTTTACAGTATGTACTCCACTTTATTAATGATTAGTAATGAGAAATTGAGGACTACAAGAGTATTGGAAAAGACTTTTTCCACTCTGAATGTAAAGCAGATTGTGTGACCATTGGCCAAAAACGACCACGAAGGGACTCGAACCCTCAATCTTCTGATCCGAAGTCAGAGGCCTTATCCATTAGGCCACGCGGTCATCCGTCCACCTGAGGTGATTTTTATCATGTAGGTGGTATGCATGGATGGAGAACATATTATTGAAAGGTATTCAGGTTTACATCCCATAGTGTTCTTTCAGCTCTTTTAGCTGGAAGCACTTTTTTGGAATCTATATATTCAGAATTTTATGAGTACGATATGCTTTTGTTTTCCTTTTTCCATACAAACCTCTTTCCTCATGAGTTTAAAGCTCATTTGTATGCTCTACATAGCTCTGGACGTTTCCAGACGTGGAGTGAAACTGTTTTGAAAGTAGTACAAATTGCTCCTTCCTGCATATGCTAATTTTTCACACTCACATAGGTTGTATAAGTTTTATGAATCCTGGCTTGACCTATTCAAGTAGCTGAAAGCCTGTCACCACCTCTAGAAACAAGATTCACACCAATCCAATTCATATCATTTTTTCCAAAGGAATATGTTCTGGCCGGTCGAAAATGCATCTCACAAAAATAGGCATTTAAAAATCTACTTTGCAGTTTCAGAAGACTAACATGACTGTGAAGTGTACACAAGTAAAACGTGACAGTTTCAAAGTACCTAATCCCTCATAAACTTCTGAGAGGAAGCATGTAATAAATCTACCTAATTTTCTGGAAAAGAAAGAGGGAGGATTTTTGTTATCATCTCAGATGGGACTCAATCCCACAATCCCTGGCATAGGAGGCCAGTGCCTTATCCATTAGGCCACTGAGGCACACATGCATAGCTCTTTTCTAGAGGCATTATTTAAATGTATTCTATGGTCAGACACCGGTGTGTGCACACAGGGCATTTCTCACTTCTCTCTATAAGTAAACTTCCCATTTTCATCCTCTTCCATCCCCGACTTTAACGCTCTCTTCTATGCTATAATGGAGACTTTGCAATTTTAGCAAGTGGAGAGAAATTGGAGAACCACTTTCGACTCCACACTTCTTCTTCACTTACTTCTTTTCTCAATATACTGGGCTTAGAAAATGGTATCAAGCCATCCTTATCATCAGTAGGACACGGAAAGAGGCACTAAGTCTCCTAACCAAGTTCAACCACACTCTGCAACTTAACCATTGCACTACAAATTAGGCAATGGGGGCATCAGCAAAGGCAGCCAATGTGCCGATCCTTTATACATTTTGTGTAGTACTTTTCTTACTCGGAGGCAAAATCAGCACTTTAACTGCCCAAATCATACAGATTTTACACATGTACCACTCTATGCACTCATAGGCACACACCTTGCAGTTCTTCTACACACACTTAAGCTAAAAACCCATTCTGTCACGTCAAAATTCTGCAAACCTATTACATATTCAGTGCGTCGGCATAGAAGCACTTTTTAATGCCACTAAAATGCACAAGTAGTTAGACTGAAGATGCAACCTGAATGAGTTTACAGTATGTACTCCACTTTATTAATGATTAGTAATGAGAAAGTGAGGACTACAAGAGTATTGGAAAAGACTTTTTCCACTCTGAATGTAAAGCAGATTGTGTGACCATTGGCCAAAAACGACCATGAAGGGACTCGAACCCTCAATCTTCTGATCCGAAGTCAGATGCCTTATCCATTAGGCCACGCAGTCATCCGTTCACCTGAGATGATTTTTATCATGTAGGTGGCATGCATGGATGGAGAACATATTATTGAAAGGTATTCAGGTTTACATCCCATAGTGTTCTTTCAGCTCTTTTCGCTGGAAGCACTTTTTTGGAATCTATATATTGAGAATTTTATGAGTACGATATGCTTTTGTTTTCCTTTTTGCATACAAACCTCTTTCCTCATGAGTTTAAAGCTCATTTGTATGCTCTACATAGCTCTGGACGTTTCCAGACGTGGAGTGAAACTGTTTTGAAAGTAGTACAAATTGCTCCTTCCTGCATATGCTAATTTTTCACACTCACATAGGTTGTATACGTTTTATGAATCCTGGCTTGACCTATTCAAGTAGCTGAAAGCCTGTCACCACCTCTAGAAACAAGATTCACACCAATCCAAATCATATCATTTTTTCCAAAGGAATATGTTCTGGCCGGTCGAAAATGCATCTCACAAAAATAGGCATTTAAAAATCTACTTTGCAGTTTCAGAACACTAACATGACTGTGAAGTGTACACAAGTAAAATGGGACAGTTTCAAAGTACCTAATCCCTCATAAACTTCCGAGAGGAAGCATGTAATAAATCTACCTAATTTTCTGGAAAAGAAAGAGGGAGGATTTTTGTTATCACCTCAGAAGGGACTTGAACCCACAATCCCTGGCTTAGGAGGCCAGCGCCTTATCCATTAGGCCACTGAGACACCCATGCATAGCTCTTTTCTAGAGGCATTATTTAAATGTATTCTATGGTCAGACACCGGTGTGTGCACACAGGGCATTTCTCAGTTCTCTCTATAAGTAAACTTCCCATTTTCATCCTCTTCCATCCCCGACTTTAACGCTCTCTTCTATGCTATAATGGAGACTTTGCAATTTTAGCAAGTGGAGAGAAATTGGAGAACCACTTTCGACTCCACACTTCTTCTTCACTTACTTCTTTTCTCAATATACTGGGCTTAGAAAATGGTATCAAGCCATCCTTATCATCAGTAGGACACGGAAAGAGGCACTAAGTCTCCTAACCAAGTTCAACCACACTCTGCAACTTAACCATTGCACTACAAATTAGGCAACGGGGGCATCAGCAAAGGCAGCCAATGTGCCGATCCTTTATACATTTTGTGTAGTACTTTTCTTACTCGGAGGCAAAATCAGCACTTTAACTGCCCAAATCATACAGATTTTACACATGTACCACTCTATGCAGACATAGGCACACACCTTGCAGTTCTTCTACACACACTTAAGCTAAAAACCTATTCTGTCACGTCAAAATTCTGCAAACCTATTACATATTCAGTGCGTCGGCATAGAAGCACTTTTTAATGCCACTAAAATGCACAAGTAGTTAGACTGAAGATGCAACCTGAATGAGTTTACAGTATGTACTCCACTTTATTAATGATTAGTAATGAGAAAGTGAGGACTACAAGAGTATTGGAAAATACTTTTTTCACTCTGAATGTAAAGCAGATTGTGTGACCATTGGCCAAAAACAACCACGAAGGAACTCGAACCCTCAATCTTCTGATCCAAAGTCAGACGCCTTATCCATTAGGCCACGCGGTCATCCGTTCACCTGACATGATTTTTATCATGTAGGTGGTATGCATGGATGGAGAACATATTATTGAAAGGTATTCAGGTTTACATCCCATAGTGTTCTTTCAGCTCTTTTCGCTGGAAGCACTTTTTTGGAATCTATATATTGAGAATTTTATGAGTACGATATGCTTTTGTTTTCCTTTTTGCATACAAACCTCTTTCCTCATGAGTTTAAAGCTCATTTGTATGCTCTACATAGCTCTGGACGTTTCCAGACGTGGAGTGAAACTGTTTTGAAAGTAGTACAAATTGCTCCTTCCTGCATATGCTAATTTTTCACACTCATATAGTTTGTATAAGTTTTATGAATCCTGGCTTGACCTATTCAAGTAGCTGAAAGCCTGTCACCACCTCTAGAAGCAAGATTCACACCAATCCAATTCAAATCATTTTTTCCAAAAGAATATGTTCTGGCCGGTCGAAAATGCATCTCACAAAAATAGGCATTTAATAATCTACTTTGCAGTTTCAGAACACTAAAATGACTGTGAAGTGTACACAAGTAAAATGGGACAGTTTCAAAGTACCTAATCCCTCATAAACTTCAGAGAGGTAGCATGTAATAAATCTACCTAATTTTCTGGAAAAGAAAGAGGGAGGATTTTTGTTATCACCTCAGATGGGACTTGAACCCACAATCCCTGGCTTAGGAGGCCAGTGCCTTATCCATTAGGCCACTGAGACACACATGCATAGCTCTTTTCTAGAGGCATTATTTAAATGTATTCAATGGTCAGACACCGGTGTGTGCACACAGGGCATTTCTCAGTTCTCTCTATAAGTAAACTTCCCATTTTCATCCTCTTCCATCCCCGACTTTAACGCTCTCTTCTATGCTATAATGGAGACTTTGCAATTTTAGCAAGTGGAGAGAAATTGGAGAACCACTTTCGACTCCACACTTCTTCTTCACTTATTTCTTTTCTCAATATACTGGGCTTAGAAAATGGTATCAAGCCATCCTTATCATCAGTAGGACACGGAAAGAGGCACTAAGTCTCCTAACCAAGTTCAACCACACTCTGCAACTTAACCATTGCACTACAAATTAGGCAACGGGGGCATCAGCAAAGGCAGCCAATGTGCCGATCCTTTATACATTTTGTGTAGTACTTTTCTTACTCGGAGGCAAAATCAGCACTTTAACTGCCCAAATCATACAGATTTTACACATGTACCACTCTATGCACACATAGGCACACACCTTGCAGTTCTTCTACACACACTTAAGCTAGAAACCCATTCTGTCACGTCAAAATTCTGAAAACCTATTACATATTCAGTGCGTCGGCATAGAAGCACTTTTTAATGCCACTAAAATGCACAAGTAGTTAGACTGAAGATGCAACCTGAATGAGTTTACAGTATGTACTCCACTTTACTAATGATTAGTAATGAGAAAGTGAGGACTACAAGAGTATTGGAAAAGACTTTTTCCACTCTGAATGTAAAGCAGATTGTGTGACCATTGGCCAAAAACGACCACGAAGGGACTCGAACCCTCAATCTTCTGATCCGAAGTCAGACGCCTTCCTTATCCATTATGCCACGCAGTCATCCGTCCACCTGAAATGATTTTTATCATGTAGGTAGTATGCATGGATGGAGAACATATTATTGAAAGGTGTTCAGGTTTATATCCCACAGTGTTCTTTCAGCTCTTTTCGCTGGAAGCACTTTTTTGAAATCTATATATTGAGAATTTTATGAGTACGATATGCTTTTGTTTTCCTTTTTCCATACAAACCTCTTTCCTCATGAGTTTAAAGCTCATTTGTATTCTCTACATAGCTCTGGACGTTTCCAGACGTGGAGTGAAACTGTTTTGAAAGTAGTACAAATTGCTCCTTCCTGCATATGCTAATTTTTCACACTCACATAGGTTGTATAAGTTTTATGAATCCTGGCTTGACCTATTCAAGTAGCTGAAAGCCTGTCACCACCTCTAGAAACAAGATTCACACCAATCCAATTCGTATCATTTTTTCCAAAGGAATATGTTCTGGCCGGTCGAAAATGCATCTCACAAAAATAGGCATTTAAAAATCTACTTTGCAGTTGCAGAACACTAACATGACTGTGAAGTGTACACAAGTAAAATGGGACCGTTTCAAAGTACCTAATCCCTCATAAACTTCTGAGAGGAAGCATGTAATAAATCTACCTAATTTTCTGGAAAAGAAAGAGGGAGGATTTTTGTTATCACCTCAGATGGGACTTGAACCCACAATCCTTGGCTTAGGAGGCCAGTGCCTTATCCATGAGGCCACTGAGGCACACATGCATAGCTCTTTTCTAGAGGCATTATTTAAATGTATTCTATGGTCAGACACCGGTGTGTGCACACAGGGCATTTCTCACTTCTCTCTATAAGTAAACTTCCCATTTTCATCCTCTTCCATCCCCGACTTTAACGCTCTCTTCTATGCTATAATGGAGACTTTGCAATTTTAGCAAGTGGAGAGAAATTGGAGAACCACTTTCGACTCCACACTTCTTCTTCACTTACTTCTTTTCTCAATATACTGGGCTTAGAAAATGGTATCAAGCCATCCTTATCATCAGTAGGACACGGAAAGAGGCACTAAGTCTCCTAACCAAGTTCAACCACACTCTGCAACTTAACCATTGCACTACAAATTAGGCAACGGGGGCATCAGCAAAGGCAGCCAATGTGCCGATCCTTTATACATTTTGTGTAGTACTTTTCTTACTCAGAGGCAAAATCAGCACTTTAACTGCCCAAATCATACAGATTTTACACATGTTCCACTCTATGCACACATAGGCACACACCTTGCAGTTCTTCTACACACACTTAAGCTAAAAACCCATTCTGTCACGTCAAAATTCTGCAAACCTATTACATATTCAGTGCGTCGGCATAGAAGCACTTTTTAATGCCACTAAAATGCACAAGTAGTTAGACTGAAGATGCAACCTGAATGAGTTTACAGTATGTACTCAACTTTATTAATGATTAGTAATGAGAAAGTGAGGACTACAAGAGTATTGGAAAAGACTTTTTCCACTCTGAATGTAAAGCAGATTGTGTGACCATTGGCCAAAAACGACCATGAAGGGACTCGAACCCTCAATCTTCTGATCCGAAGTCAGATGCCTTATCCATTAGGCCACGCAGTCATCCGTTCACCTGAGATGATTTTTATCATGTAGGTGGCATGCATGGATGGAGAACATATTATTGAAAGGTATTCAGGTTTACATCCCATAGTGTTCTTTCAGCTCTTTTCGCTGGAAGCACTTTTTTGGAATCTATATATTGAGAATTTTATGAGTACGATATGCTTTTGTTTTCCTTTTTGCATACAAACCTCTTTCCTCATGAGTTTAAAGCTCATTTGTATGCTCTACATAGCTCTGGACGTTTCCAGACGTGGAGTGAAACTGTTTTGAAAGTAGTACAAATTGCTCCTTGCTGCATATGCTAATTTTTCACACTCACATAGGTTGTATAAGTTTTATGAATCCTGGCTTGACCTATTCAAGTAGCTGAAAGCCTGTCACCACCTCTAGAAACAAGATTCACACCAATCCAATTCGTATCATTTTTTCCAAAGGAATATGTTCTGGCCGGTCGAAAATGCATCTCACAAAAATAGGCATTTAAAAATCTACTTTGCAGTTGCAGAACACTAACATGACTGTGAAGTGTACACAAGTAAAATGGGACCGTTTCAAAGTACCTAATCCCTCATAAACTTCTGAGAGGAAGCATGTAATAAATCTACCTAATTTTCTGGAAAAGAAAGAGGGAGGATTTTTGTTATCACCTCAGATGGGACTTGAACCCACAATCCTTGGCTTAGGAGGCCAGTGCCTTATCCATGAGGCCACTGAGGCACACATGCATAGTTCTTTTCTAGAGGCATTATTTAAATGTATTCTATGGTCAGACACCGGTGTGTGCACACAGGGCATTTCTCACTTCTCTCTATAAGTAAACTTCCCATTTTCATCCTCTTCCATCCCCGACTTTAACGCTCTCTTCTATGCTATAATGGAGACTTTGCAATTTTAGCAAGTGGAGAGAAATTGGAGAACCACTTTCGACTCCACACTTCTTCTTCACTTACTTCTTTTCTCAATATACTGGGCTTAGAAAATGGTATCAAGCCATCCTTATCATCAGTAGGACACGGAAAGAGGCACTAAGTCTCCTAACCAAGTTCAACCACACTCTGCAACTTAACCATTGCACTACAAATTAGGCAACGGGGGCATCAGCAAAGGCAGCCAATGTGCCGATCCTTTATACATTTTGTGTAGTACTTTTCTTACTCAGAGGCAAAATCAGCACTTTAACTGCCCAAATCATACAGATTTTACACATGTTCCACTCTATGCACACATAGGCACACACCTTGCAGTTCTTCTACACACACTTAAGCTAAAAACCCATTCTGTCACGTCAAAATTCTGCAAACCTATTACATATTCAGTGCGTCGGCATAGAAGCACTTTTTAATGCCACTAAAATGCACAAGTAGTTAGACTGAAGATGCAACCTGAATGAGTTTACAGTATGTACTCCACTTTATTAATGATTAGTAATGAGAAAGTGAGGACTACAAGAGTATTGGAAAAGACTTTTTCCACTCTGAATGTAAAGCAGATTGTGTGACCATTGGCCAAAAACGACCATGAAGGGACTCGAACCCTCAATCTTCTGATCCGAAGTCAGATGCCTTATCCATTAGGCCACGCAGTCATCCGTTCACCTGAGATGATTTTTATCATGTAGGTGGCATGCATGGATGGAGAACATATTATTGAAAGGTATTCAGGTTTACATCCCATAGTGTTCTTTCAGCTCTTTTCGCTGGAAGCACTTTTTTGGAATCTATATATTGAGAATTTTATGAGTACGATATGCTTTTGTTTTCCTTTTTGCATACAAACCTCTTTCCTCATGAGTTTAAAGCTCATTTGTATGCTCTACATAGCTCTGGACGTTTCCAGACGTGGAGTGAAACTGTTTTGAAAGTAGTACAAATTGCTCCTTCCTGCATATGCTAATTTTTCACACTCACATAGGTTGTATACGTTTTATGAATCCTGGCTTGACCTATTCAAGTAGCTGAAAGCCTGTCACCACCTCTAGAAACAAGATTCACACCAATCCAAATCATATCATTTTTTCCAAAGGAATATGTTCTGGCCGGTCGAAAATGCATCTCACAAAAATAGGCATTTAAAAATCTACTTTGCAGTTTCAGAACACTAACATGACTGTGAAGTGTACACAAGTAAAATGGGACAGTTTCAAAGTACCTAATCCCTCATAAACTTCCGAGAGGAAGCATGTAATAAATCTACCTAATTTTCTGGAAAAGAAAGAGGGAGGATTTTTGTTATCACCTCAGATGGGACTTGAACCCACAATCCCTGGCTTAGGAGGCCAGTGCCTTATCCATTAGGCCACTGAGACACCCATGCATAGCTCTTTTCTAGAGGCATTATTTAAATGTATTCTATGGTCAGACACCGGTGTGTGCACACAGGGCATTTCTCAGTTCTCTCTATAAGTAAACTTCCCATTTTCATCCTCTTCCATCCCCGACTTTAACGCTCTCTTCTATGCTATAATGGAGACTTTGCAATTTTAGCAAGTGGAGAGAAATTGGAGAACCACTTTCGACTCCACACTTCTTCTTCACTTACTTCTTTTCTCAATATACTGGGCTTAGAAAATGGTATCAAGCCATCCTTATCATCAGTAGGACACGGAAAGAGGCACTAAGTCTCCTAACCAAGTTCAACCACACTCTGCAACTTAACCATTGCACTACAAATTAGGCAACGGGGGCATCAGCAAAGGCAGCCAATGTGCCGATCCTTTATACATTTTGTGTAGTACTTTTCTTACTCGGAGGCAAAATCAGCACTTTAACTGCCCAAATCATACAGATTTTACACATGTACCACTCTATGCAGACATAGGCACACACCTTGCAGTTCTTCTACACACACTTAAGCTAAAAACCTATTCTGTCACGTCAAAATTCTGCAAACCTATTACATATTCAGTGCGTCGGCATAGAAGCACTTTTTAATGCCACTAAAATGCACAAGTAGTTAGACTGAAGATGCAACCTGAATGAGTTTACAGTATGTACTCCACTTTATTAATGATTAGTAATGAGAAAGTGAGGACTACAAGAGTATTGGAAAATACTTTTTTCACTCTGAATGTAAAGCAGATTGTGTGACCATTGGCCAAAAACAACCACGAAGGGACTCGAACCCTCAATCTTCTGATCCAAAGTCAGACGCCTTATCCATTAGGCCACGCGGTCATCCGTTCACCTGACATGATTTTTATCATGTAGGTGGTATGCATGGATGGAGAACATATTATTGAAAGGTATTCAGGTTTACATCCCATAGTGTTCTTTCAGCTCTTTTCGCTGGAAGCACTTTTTTGGAATCTATATATTGAGAATTTTATGAGTACGATATGCTTTTGTTTTCCTTTTTGCATACAAACCTCTTTCCTCATGAGTTTAAAGCTCATTTGTATGCTCTACATAGCTCTGGACGTTTCCAGACGTGGAGTGAAACTGTTTTGAAAGTAGTACAAATTGCTCCTTCCTGCATATGCTAATTTTTCACACTCATATAGTTTGTATAAGTTTTATGAATCCTGGCTTGACCTATTCAAGTAGCTGAAAGCCTGTCACCACCTCTAGAAGCAAGATTCACACCAATCCAATTCAAATCATTTTTTCCAAAAGAATATGTTCTGGCCGGTCGAAAATGCATCTCACAAAAATAGGCATTTAATAATCTACTTTGCAGTTTCAGAACACTAAAATGACTGTGAAGTGTACACAAGTAAAATGGGACAGTTTCAAAGTACCTAATCCCTCATAAACTTCAGAGAGGTAGCATGTAATAAATCTACCTAATTTTCTGGAAAAGAAAGAGGGAGGATTTTTGTTATCACCTCAGATGGGACTTGAACCCACAATCCCTGGCTTAGGAGGCCAGTGCCTTATCCATTAGGCCACTGAGACACACATGCATAGCTCTTTTCTAGAGGCATTATTTAAATGTATTCAATGGTCAGACACCGGTGTGTGCACACAGGGCATTTCTCAGTTCTCTCTATAAGTAAACTTCCCATTTTCATCCTCTTCCATCCCCGACTTTAACGCTCTCTTCTATGCTATAATGGAGACTTTGCAATTTTAGCAAGTGGAGGGAAATTGGAGAACCACTTTCGACTCCACACTTCTTCTTCACTTATTTCTTTTCTCAATATACTGGGCTTAGAAAATGGTATCAAGCCATCCTTATCATCAGTAGGACACGGAAAGAGGCACTAAGTCTCCTAACCAAGTTCAACCACACTCTGCAACTTAACCATTGCACTACAAATTAGGCAACGGGGGCATCAGCAAAGGCAGCCAATGTGCCGATCCTTTATACATTTTGTGTAGTACTTTTCTTACTCGGAGGCAAAATCAGCACTTTAACTGCCCAAATCATACAGATTTTACACATGTACCACTCTATGCACACATAGGCACACACCTTGCAGTTCTTCTACACACACTTAAGCTAGAAACCCATTCTGTCACGTCAAAATTCTGAAAACCTATTACATATTCAGTGCGTCGGCATAGAAGCACTTTTTAATGCCACTAAAATGCACAAGTAGTTAGACTGAAGATGCAACCTGAATGAGTTTACAGTATGTACTCCACTTTATTAATGATTAGTAATGAGAAAGTGAGGACTACAAGAGTATTGGAAAAGACTTTTTCCACTCTGAATGTAAAGCAGATTGTGTGACCATTGGCCAAAAACGACCACGAAGGGACTCGAACCCTCAATCTTCTGATCCGAAGTCAGACGCCTTCCTTATCCATTATGCCACGCAGTCATCCGTCCACCTGAGATGATTTTTATCATGTAGGTAGTATGCATGGATGGAGAACATATTATTGAAAGGTGTTCAGGTTTATATCCCACAGTGTTCTTTCAGCTCTTTTCGCTGGAAGCACTTTTTTGAAATCTATATATTGAGAATTTTATGAGTACGATATGCTTTTGTTTTCCTTTTTCCATACAAACCTCTTTCCTCATGAGTTTAAAGCTCATTTGTATTCTCTACATAGCTCTGGACGTTTCCAGACGTGGAGTGAAACTGTTTTGAAAGTAGTACAAATTGCTCCTTCCTGCATATGCTAATTTTTCACACTCACATAGGTTGTATAAGTTTTATGAATCCTGGCTTGACCTATTCAAGTAGCTGAAAGCCTGTCACCACCTCTAGAAACAAGATTCACACCAATCCAATTCGTATCATTTTTTCCAAAGGAATATGTTCTGGCTGGTCGAAAATGCATCTCACAAAAATAGGCATTTAAAAATCTACTTTGCAGTTGCAGAACACTAACATGACTGTGAAGTGTACACAAGTAAAATGGGACCGTTTCAAAGTACCTAATCCCTCATAAACTTCTGAGAGGAAGCATGTAATAAATCTACCTAATTTTCTGGAAAAGAAAGAGGGAGGATTTTTGTTATCACCTCAGATGGGACTTGAACCCACAATCCTTGGCTTAGGAGGCCAGTGCCTTATCCATGAGGCCACTGAGGCACACATGCATAGCTCTTTTCTAGAGGCATTATTTAAATGTATTCTATGGTCAGACACCGGTGTGTGCACACAGGGCATTTCTCACTTCTCTCTATAAGTAAACTTCCCATTTTCATCCTCTTCCATCCCCGACTTTAACGCTCTCTTCTATGCTATAATGGAGACTTTGCAATTTTAGCAAGTGGAGAGAAATTGGAGAACCACTTTCGACTCCACACTTCTTCTTCACTTACTTCTTTTCTCAATATACTGGGCTTAGAAAATGGTATCAAGCCATCCTTATCATCAGTAGGACACGGAAAGAGGCACTAAGTCTCCTAACCAAGTTCAACCACACTCTGCAACTTAACCATTGCACTACAAATTAGGCAACGGGGGCATCAGCAAAGGCAGCCAATGTGCCGATCCTTTATACATTTTGTGTAGTACTTTTCTTACTCAGAGGCAAAATCAGCACTTTAACTGCCCAAATCATACAGATTTTACACATGTTCCACTCTATGCACACATAGACACACACCTTGCAGTTCTTCTACACACACTTAAGCTAAAAACCCATTCTGTCACGTCAAAATTCTGCAAACCTATTACATATTCAGTGCGTCGGCATAGAAGCACTTTTTAATGCCACTAAAATGCACAAGTAGTTAGACTGAAGATACAACCGGAATGAGTTTACAGTATGTACTCCACTTTATTAATGATTAGTAATGAGAAATTGAGGACTACAAGAGTATTGGAAAAGACTTTTTCCACTCTGAATGTAAAGCAGATTGTGTGACCATTGGCCAAAAACGACCACGAAGGGACTCGAACCCTCAATCTTCTGATCCGAAGTCAGAGGCCTTATCCGTTAGGCCACGCAGTCATCCGTCCACCTGAGGTGATTTTTATCATGTAGGTGGTATGCATGGATGGAGAACATATTATTGAAAGGTATTCAGGTTTACATCCCATAGTGTTCTTTCAGCTCTTTTAGCTGGAAGCACTTTTTTGGAATCTATATATTCAGAATTTTATGAGTACGATATGCTTTTGTTTTCCTTTTTCCATACAAACCTCTTTCCTCATGAGTTTAAAGCTCATTTGTATGCTCTACATAGCTCTGGACGTTTCCAGACGTGGAGTGAAACTGTTTTGAAAGTAGTACAAATTGCTCCTTCCTGCATATGCTAATTTTTCACACTCACATAGGTTGTATAAGTTTTATGAATCCTGGCTTGACCTATTCAAGTAGCTGAAAGCCTGTCACCACCTCTAGAAACAAGATTCACACCAATCCAATTCATATCATTTTTTCCAAAGGAATATGTTCTGGCCGGTCGAAAATGCATCTCACAAAAATAGGCATTTAAAAATCTACTTTGCAGTTTCAGAACACTAACATGACTGTGAAGTGTACACAAGTAAAATGGGACAGTTTCAAAGTACCTAATCCCTCATAAACTTCCGAGAGGAAGCATGTAATAAATCTACCTAATTTTCTGGAAAAGAAAGAGGGAGGATTTTTGTTATCACCTCAGATGGGACTTGAACCCACAATCCCTGGCTTAGGAGGCCAGTGCCTTATCCATTAGGCCACTGAGACACCCATGCATAGCTCTTTTCTAGAGGCATTATTTAAATGTATTCTATGGTCAGACACCGGTGTGTGCACACAGGGCATTTCTCAGTTCTCTCTATAAGTAAACTTCCCATTTTCATCCTCTTCCATCCCCGACTTTAACGCTCTCTTCTATGCTATAATGGAGACTTTGCAATTTTAGCAAGTGGAGAGAAATTGGAGAACCACTTTCGACTCCACACTTCTTCTTCACTTACTTCTTTTCTCAATATACTGGGCTTAGAAAATGGTATCAAGCCATCCTTATCATCAGTAGGACACGGAAAGAGGCACTAAGTCTCCTAACCAAGTTCAACCACACTCTGCAACTTAACCATTGCACTACAAATTAGGCAACGGGGGCATCAGCAAAGGCAGCCAATGTGCCGATCCTTTATACATTTTGTGTAGTACTTTTCTTACTCGGAGGCAAAATCAGCACTTTAACTGCCCAAATCATACAGATTTTACACATGTACCACTCTATGCAGACATAGGCACACACCTTGCAGTTCTTCTACACACACTTAAGCTAAAAACCTATTCTGTCACGTCAAAATTCTGCAAACCTATTACATATTCAGTGCGTCGGCATAGAAGCACTTTTTAATGCCACTAAAATGCACAAGTAGTTAGACTGAAGATGCAACCTGAATGAGTTTACAGTATGTACTCCACTTTATTAATGATTAGTAATGAGAAAGTGAGGACTACAAGAGTATTGGAAAATACTTTTTTCACTCTGAATGTAAAGCAGATTGTGTGACCATTGGCCAAAAACAACCACAAAGGGACTCGAACCCTCAATCTTCTGATCCAAAGTCAGACGCCTTATCCATTAGGCCACGCGGTCATCCGTTCACCTGACATGATTTTTATCATGTAGGTGGTATGCATGGATGGAGAACATATTATTGAAAGGTATTCAGGTTTACATCCCATAGTGTTCTTTCAGCTCTTTTCGCTGGAAGCACTTTTTTGGAATCTATATATTGAGAATTTTATGAGTACGATATGCTTTTGTTTTCCTTTTTGCATACAAACCTCTTTCCTCATGAGTTTAAAGCTCATTTGTATGCTCAACATAGCTCTGGATGTTTCCAGACGTGGAGTGAAACTGTTTTGAAAGTAGTACAAATTGCTCCTTCCTGCATATGCTAATTTTTCACACTCACATAGTTTGTATAAGTTTTATGAATCCTGGCTTGACCTATTCAAGTAGCTGAAAGCCTGTCACCACCTCTAGAAGCAAGATTCACACCAATCCAATTCAAATCATTTTTCCAAAAGAATATGTTCTGGCCGGTCGAAAATGCATCTCACAAAAATAGGCATTTAATAATCTACTTTGCAGTTTCAGAACACTAAAATGACTGTGAAGTGTACACAAGTAAAATGGGACAGTTTCAAAGTACCTAATCCCTCACAAACTTCCGAGAGGAAGCATGTAATAAATCTACCTAATTTTCTGGAAAAGAAAGCCGGAGGATTTTTGTTATCACCTCAGATGGGACTTGAACCCACAATCCCTGGCTTAGGAGGCCAGTGCCTTATCCATTAGGCCACTGAGACACCCATGCATAGCTCTTTTCTAGAGGCATTATTTAAATGTATTCTATGGTCAGACACCGGTGTGTGCACACAGGGCATTTCTCACTTCTCTCTATAAGTAAACTTCCCATTTTCATCCTCTTCCATCCCCGACTTTAACGCTCTCTTGTATGCTATAATGGAGACTTTGCAATTTTAGCAAGTGGAGAGAAATTGGAAAACCACTTTTGACTCCACACTTCTTCTTCACTTACTTCTTTTCTCAATATACTGGGCTTAGAAAATGGTATCAAGCCATCCTTATCATCAGTAGGACACGGAAAGAGGCACTAAGTCTCCTAACCAAGTTCAACCACACTCTGCAACTTAACCATTGCACTACAAATTAGGCAGTGGGGGCATCAGCAAAGGCAGCCAATATGCCGATCCTTTATACATTTTGTGTAGTACTTTTCTTACTCGGAGGCAAAATCAGCACTTTAACTGCCCAAATCATACAGATTTTACACATGTAGCACTCAATGCACACATAGGCACACACCTTGCAGTTCTTCTACACACACTTAAGCTAAAAACCCATTCTGTCACGTCAAAATTCTGCAAACCTATTACATATTCAGTGCGTCGGCATAGAAGCACTTTTTAATCCCACTAAAATGCACAAGTAGTTAGACTGAAGATGCAACCTGAATGAGTTTACAGTATGTACTCCACTTTATTAATGATTAGTAATGAGAAAGTGAGGACTACAAGAGTATTGGAAAAGACTTTTTCCACTCTGAATGTAAAGCAGATTGTGTGACCATTGGCCAAAAACGACCACGAAGGGACTCGAACCCTCAATCTTCTGATCCGAAGTCAGACGCCTTATCCATTAGGCCACGCTGTCATCCGTCCACCTGAGATGATTTTTATCATGTAGGTGGTATGCATGGATGGAGAACATATTATTGAAAGGTATTCAGGTTTACATCCCATAGTGTTCTTTCAGCTCTTTCGCTGGAAGCACTTTTTTGGAATCTATATATTGAGAATTTTATGAGTACGATATGCTTTTGTTTTCCTTTTTCCATACAAACCTCTTTCCTCATGAGTTTAAAGCTCATTTGTATTCTCTACATAGCTCTGGAAGTTTCCAGACGTGGAGTGAAACTGTTTTGAAAGTAGGACAAATTGCTCCTTCCTGCATATGCTAATTTTTCACACTCACATAGGTTGTATACGTTTTATGTATCCTGGCTTGACCTATTCAAGTAGCTGAAAGCCTGTCACCACCTCTAGAAACAAGATTCACACCAATCCAATTCAAATCATGTTTTCCAAAGGAATATGTTCTGGCCGGTCGAAAATGCATCTCACAAAAATAGGCATTTAAAAATCTACTTTGCAGTTTCAGAACACTAACATGACTGTGAAGTGTACACAAGTAAAATGGGACCGTTTCAAAGTACCTAATCCCTCATAAACTTCTGAGAGGAAGCATGTAATAAATCTACCTAATATTCTGGAAAAGATAGAGGGAGGATTTTTGTTATCACCTCAGATGGGACTTGAACCCACAATCCCTGGCTTAGGAGGCCAGTGCCTTATCCATTAGGCCACTGAGGTACACATGCATAGCACTTTTCTAGAGGCATTATTTAAATGTATTCTATGGTCAGACACCGGTGTGTGCACACAGGGCATTTCTCACTTCTCTCTATAAGTAAACTTCCCATTTTCATCCTCTTCCATCCCCGACTTTAACGCTCTCTTCTATGCTATAATGGAGACTTTGCAATTTTAGCAAGTGGAGAGAAATTGGAGAACCACTTTCGACTCCACACTTCTTCTTCACTTACTTATTTTCTCAATATACTGGGCTTAGAAAATGGTATCAAGCCATCCTTATCATCAGTAGGACACGGAAAGAGGCACTAAGTCTCCTAACCAAGTTCAACCACACTCTGCAACTTAACCATTGCACTACAAATTAGGCAACGGGGGCATCAGCAAAGGCAGCCAATGTGCCGATCCTTTATACATTTTGTGTAGTACTTTTCTTACTCGGAGGAAAAATCAGCACTTTAACTGCCCAAATCATACAGATTTTACACATGTAGCACTCTATGCACACATAGGCACACACCTTGCAGTTCTTCTACACACACTTAAGCTAAAAACCCATTCTGTCACGTCAAAATTCTGCAAACCTATTACATATTCAGTGCGTCGGCATAGAAGCACTTTTTAATGCCACTAAAATGCACAAGTAGTTAGACTGGAGATGCAACCTGAATGAGTTTACAGTATGTACTCCACTTTATTAATGATTAGTAATGAGAAAGTGAGGACTACAAGAGTATTGGAAAATACTTTTTCCACTCTGAATGTAAAGCAGATTGTGTGACCATTGGCCAAAAACGACCACGAAGGGACTCGAACCCTCAATCTTCTGATCCGAAGTCAGACGCCTTATCCATTAGGCCACGCGGTCATCCGTCCACCTGAGATGATTTTTATCATGTAGGTGTATGCATGGATGGAGAACATATTATTGAAAGGTATTCAGGTTTACATCCCATAGTGTTCTTTCAGCTCTTTTCGCTGGAAGCACTTTTTTGGAATCTATATATTGAGAATTTTATGAGTACGATATGCTTTTGTTTTCCTTTTTGCATACAAACCTCTTTCCTCATGAGTTTAAAGCTCATTTGTATGCTCTACATAGCTCTGGACGTTTCCAGACGTGGAGTGAAACTGTTTTGAAAGTAGTACAAATTGCTCCTTCCTGCATATGCTAATTTTTCACACTCACATAGGTTGTATAAGTTTTATGAATCCTGGCTTGACCTATTCAAGTAGCTGAAAGCCTGTCACCACCTCTAGAAACAAGATTCACACCAATCCAATTCATATCATTTTTTCCAAAGGAATATGTTCTGGCCGGTCGAAAATGCATCTCACAAAAATAGGCATTTAAAAATCTACTTTGCAGTTTCAGAAGACTAACATGACTGTGAAGTGTACACAAGTAAAACGTGACAGTTTCAAAGTACCTAATCCCTCATAAACTTCCGAGAGGAAGCATGTAATAAATCTACGTAATTTTCTGGAAAAGAAAGAGGGAGAATTTTTGTTATCACCTCAGATGGGACTCGAACCCACAATCCCTGGCTTAGAAGGCCAGTGCCTTATCCATTAGGCCACTGAGACACACATGCATAGCTCTTTTCTAGAGGCATTATTTAAATGTATTCTATGGTCAGACACCGGTGTGTGCACACAGGGCATTTCTCACTTCTCTCTATAAGTAAACTTCCCATTTTCATCCTCTTCCATCCCCGACTTTAACGCTCTCTTCTATGCTATAATGGAGACTTTGCAATTTTAGCAAGTGGAGAGAAATTGGAGAACCACTTTCGACACCACACTTCTTCTTCACTTACTTCTTTTCTCAATATACTGGGCTTAGAAAATGGTATCAAGCCATCCTTATCATCAGTAGGACACGGAAAGAGGCACTAAGTCTCCTAACCAAGTTCAACCACACTCTGCAACTTAACCATTGCACTACAAATTAGGCAACGGCGGCATCAGCAAAGGCAGCCAATGTGCCGATCCTTTATACATTTTGTGTAGTACTTTTCTTACTCGGAGGCAAAATCAGCACTTTAACTGCCCAAATCATACAGATTTTACACATGTACCACTCTATGCAGACATAGGCACACACCTTGCAGTTCTTCTACACACACTTAAGCTAAAAACCCATTCTGTCACGTCAAAATTCTGCAAACCTATTACATATTCAGTGCGTCGGCATAGAAGCACTTTTTAATGCCACTAAAATGCACAAGTAGTTAGACTGAAGATGCAACCTGAATGAGTTTACAGTATGTACTCCACTTTATTAATGATTAGTAATGAGAAAGTGAGGACTACAAGAGTATTGGAAAATACTTTTTTCACTCTGAATGTAAAGCAGATTGTGTGACCATTGGCCAAAAACGACCACGAAGGGACTCGAACCCTCAATCTTCTGATCCAAAGTCAGACGCCTTATCCATTAGGCCACGCGGTCATCCGTTCACCTGAGATGATTTTTATCATGTAGGTGGTATACATGGATGGAGAACATATTATTGAAAGGTATTCAGGTTTACATCCCATAGTGTTCTTTCAGCTCTTTTCGCTGGAAGCACTTTTTTGGAATCTATATATTGAGAATTTTATGAGTACGATATGCTTTTGTTTTCCTTTTTGTATACAAACCTCTTTCCTCATGAGTTTAAAGCTCATTTGTATGCTGTACATAGCTCTGGACGTTTCCAGACGTGGAGTGAAACTGTTTTGAAAGTAGTACAAATTGCTCCATCCTGCATATGCTAATTTTTCACACTCACATAGTTTGTATAAGTTTTATGAATCCTGGCTTGACCTATTCAAGTAGCTGAAAGCCTGTCACCACCTCTAGAAGCAAGATTCACACCAATCCAATTCAAATCATTTTTTCCAAAAGAATATGTTCTGGCCGGTCGAAAATGCATCTCACAAAAATAGGCATTTAATAATCTACTTTGCAGTTTCAGAACACTAAAATGACTGTGAAGTGTACACAAGTAAAATGGGACAGTTTCAAAGTACCTAATCCCTCATAAACTTCCGAGAGGAAGCATGTAATAAATCTACCTAATTTTCTGGAAAAGAAAGAGGGAGGATATTTGTTATCACCTCAGATGGGACTTGAACCCACAATCCCTGGCTTAGGAGGCCAGTGCCTTATCCATTAGGCCACTGAGACACACATGCATAGCACTTTTCTAGAGGCATTATTTAAATGTATTCTATGGTCAGACACCGGTGTGTGCACACAGGGCATTTCTCAGTTCTCTCTATAAGTAAACTTCCCATTTTCATCCTCTTCCATCCCCGACTTTAGCGCTCTCTTCTATGCTATAATGGAGACTTTGCAATTTTAGCAAGTGGAGAGAAATTGGAGAACCACTTTCGACTCCACACTTCTTCTTCACTTACTTCTTTTCTCAATATACTGGGCTTAGAAAATGGTATCAAGCCATCCTTATCATCAGTAGGACACGGAAAGAGGCACTAAGTCTCCTAACCAAGTTCAACCACACTCTGCAACTTAACCATTCCACTACAAATTAGGCAACGGGGGCATCAGCAAAGGCAGCCAATGTGCCGATCCTTTATACATTTTGTGTAGTACTTTTCTTACTCGGAGGCAAAATCAGCACTTTAACTGCCCAAATCATACAGATTTTACACATGTACCACTCTATGCACACATAGGCACACACCTTGCAGTTCTTCTACACACACTTAAGGTAAAAACCCATTCTGTCACGTCAAAATTCTGCAAACCTATTACATATTCAGTGCGTCGGCATAGAAGCACTTTTTAATGCCACTAAAATGCACAAGTAGTTAGACTCAAGATGCAACCTGAATGAGTTTACAGTATGTACTCCACTTTATTAATGATTAGTAATGAGAAAGTGAGGACTACAAGAGTATTGGAAAATACTTTTTCCACTCTGAATGTAAAGCAGATTGTGTGACCATTGGCCAAAAACGACCACGAAGGGACTCGAACCCTCAATCTTCTGATCCGAAGTCAGACGCCTTCTCCATTAGGCCACGCGGTCATCCGTCAACCTGAGATGATTTTTATCATGTAGGTGGTATGCATGGATGGAGAACATATTATTGAAAGGTATTCAGGTTTACATCCCATAGTGTTCTTTCAGCTCTTTTCGCTGGAAGCACTTTTTTGGAATCTATATATTGAGAATTTTATGAGTACGATATGCTTTTGTTTTCCTTTTTGCATACAAACCTCTTTCCTCATGAGTTTAAAGCTCATTT
>NC_140585.1:133695703-133703203 GCF_964204655.1 Triturus cristatus
AAAATGCATCTCACAAAAATAGGCATTTAAAAATCTACTTTGCAGTTTCAGAACACTAACATGACTGTGAAGTGTACACAAGTAAAATGGGACCGTTTCAAAGTACCTAATCCCTCATAAACTTCTGAGAGGAAGCATGTAATAAATCTACCTAATTTTCTGGAAAAGAAAGAGGGAGGATTTTTGTTATCACCTCCGATGGGCCTTGAACCCACAATCCCTGGCTTAGGAGGCCAGTGCCTTATCCATTAGGCCACTGAGGCACAAATGCATAGCTCTTTTCTAGAGGCATTATTTAAATGTATTCTATGGTCAGACACCGGTGTGTGCACACAGGGCATTTCTCACTTCTCTCAAGAAGTAAACTTCCCATTTTCATCCTCTTCCATCCCCGACTTTAACGCTCTCTTCTATGCTATAATGGAGACTTTGCAATTTTAGCAAGTGGAGAGAAATTGGAAAACCACTTTCGACTCCACACTTCTTCTTCACTTACTTCTTTTCTCAATATACTGGGCTTAGAAAATGGTATCAAGCCATCCTTATCATCAGTAGGACACGGAAAGAGGCACTAAGTCTCCTAACCAAGTTCAACCACACTCTGCAACTTAACCATTGCACTACAAATTAGGCAGCGGGGGCATCAGCAAAGGCAGCCAATGTGCCGATCCTTTATACATTTTGTGTAGTACTTTTCTTACTCGGAGGCAAAATCAGCACTTTAACTGCCCAAATCATACAGATTTTACACATGTAGCACTCAATGCACACATAGGCACACACCTTGCAGTTCTTCTACACACACTTAAGCTAAAAACCCATTCTGTCACGTCAAAATTCTGCAAACCTATTACATATTCAGTGCGTCGGCATAGAAGCACTTTTTAATGCCACTAAAATGCACAAGTAGTTAGACTGAAGATGCAACCTGAATGAGTTTACAGTATGTACTCCACTTTATTAATGATTAGTAATGAGAAAGTGAGGACTACAAGAGTATTGGAAAAGACTTTTTCCACTCTGAATGTAAAGCAGATTGTGTGACCATTGGCCAAAAACGACCACGAAGGGACTCGAACCCTCAATCTTCTGATCCGAAGTCAGACGCCTTATCCATTAGGCCACGCTGTCATCCGTCCACCTGAGATGATTTTTATCATGTAGGTGGTATGCATGGATGGAGAACATATTATTGAAAGGTATTCATGTTTACATCCCATAGTGTTCTTTCAGCTCTTTTCGCTGGAAGCACTTTTTTGGAATCTATATATTGAGAATTTTATGAGTACGATATGCTATTGTTTTCCTTTTTCCAAACAAACCTCTTTCCTCATGAGTTTAAAGCTCATTTGTATTCTCTACATAGCTCTGGAAGTTTCCAGACGTGGAGTGAAACTGTTTTGAAAGTAGGACAAATTGCTCCTTCCTGCATATGCTAATTTTTCACACTCACATAGGTTGTATACGTTTTATGTATCCTGGCTTGACCTATTCAAGTAGCTGAAAGCCTGTCACCACCTCTAGAAACAAGATTCACACCAATCCAATTCAAATCATGTTTTCCAAAGGAATATGTTCTGGCCGGTCGAAAATGCATCTCACAAAAATAGGCATTTAAAAATCTACTTTGCAGTTTCAGAACACTAACATGACTGTGAAGTCTACACAAGTAAAATGGGACAGTTTCAAAGTACCTAATCCCTCATAAACTTCCGAGAGGAAGCATGTAATAAATCTACCTAATTTTCTGGAAAAGAAAGAGGGAGGATTTTTGTTCTCACCTCAGATGGGACTTGAACCCACAATCCCTGGCTTAGGAGGTCAGTGCCTTATCCATTAGGCCACTGAGACACACATGCATAGCTCTTTTCTAGAGGTATTATTTAAATGTATTCTATGGTCAGACACCGGTGTGTTCACACAGGGCATTTCTCACTTCTCTCTATAAGTAAACTTCCCATTTTCATCCTCTTCCATCCCCGACTTTAACGCTCTCTTCTATGCTATAATGGAGACTTTGCAATTTTAGCAAGTGGAGAGAAATTGGAGAACCACTTTTGACTCCACACTTCTTCTTCACTTACTTCTTTTCTCAATATACTGGGCTTAGAAAATGGTATCAAGCCATCCTTATCATCAGTAGGACACGGAAAGAGGCACTAAGTCTCCTAACCAAGTTCAACCACACTCTGCAACTTAACCATTGCACTACAAATTAGGCAACGGGGGCATCAGCAAAGGCAGCCAATGTGCCGATCCTTTATACATTTTGTGTAGTACTTTTCTTACTCGGAGGCAAAATCAGCACTTTAACTGCCCAAATCATACAGATTTTACACATGTAGCACTCTATGCACACATAGGCACACACCTTGCAGTTCTTCTACACACACTTAAGCTAAAAACCCATTCTGTCACGTCAAAATTCTGCAAACCTATTACATATTCAGTGCGTCGGCATAGAAGCACTTTTTAATGCCACTAAAATGCACAAGCAGTTAGACAGAAGATGCAACCTGAATGAGTTTACAGTATGTACTCCACTTTATTAATGATTAGTAATGAGAAAGTGAGGACTACAAGAGTATTGGAAAAGACTTTTTCCACTCTGAATGTAAAGCAGATTGTGTGACCATTGGCCAAAAACGACCATGAAGGGGCTCGAACCCTCAATCTTCTGATCCGAAGTCAGACGCCTTATCCATTAGGCCACGCGGTCATCCGTCCACCTGAGGTGATTTTTATCATGTAGGTGGTATGCATGGATGGAGAACATATTATTGAAAGGTATTCAGGTTTACATCCCATAGTGTTCTTTCAGCTCTTTTCGCTGGAAGCACTTTTTTGGAATCTATATATTGAGAATTTTATGAGTACGATATGCTTTTGTTTTCCTTTTTCCATACAAACCTCTTTCCTCATGAGTTTAAAGCTCATTTGTATGCTCTACATAGCTCTGGACGTTTCCAGACGTGGAGTGAAACTGTTTTGAAAGTAGTACAAATTGCTCCTTCCTGCATATGCTAATTTTTCACACTCACATAGGTTGTATAAGTTTTATGAATCCTGGCTTGACCTATTCAAGTAGCTGAAAGCCTGTCACCACCTCTAGAAACAAGATTCACACCAATCCAATTCATATCATTTTTTCCAAAGGAATATGTTCTGGCCGGTCGAAAATGCATCTCACAAAAATAGGCATTTAAAAATCTACTTTGCAGTTTCAGAAGACTAACATGACTGTGAAGTGTACACAAGTAAAATGGGACAGTTTCAAAGTACCTAATCCCTCATAAACTTCCGAGAGGAAGCATGTAATAAATCTACCTAATTTTCTGGAAAAGAAAGAGGGAGGATTTTTGTTATCACCTCAGATGGGACTCGAACCCACAATCCCTGGCTTAGGAGGCCAGTGCCTTATCCATTAGGCCACTGAGGCACAAATGCATAGCTCTTTTCTAGAGGCATTATTTAAATGTATTCTATGGTCAGACACCGGTGTGTGCACACAGGGCATTTCTCACTTCTCTCAATAAGTAAACTTCCCATTTTCATCCTCTTCCATCCCCGACTTTAACGCTCTCTTCTATGCTATAATGGAGACTTTGCAATTTTAGCAAGTGGAGAGAAATTGGAAAACCACTTTCGACTCCACACTTCTTCTTCACTTACTTCTTTTCTCAATATACTGGGCTTAGAAAATGGTATCAAGCCATCCTTATCATCAGTAGGACACGGAAAGAGGCACTAAGTCTCCTAACCAAGTTCAACCACACTCTGCAACTTAACCATTGCACTACAAATTAGGCAGCGGGGGCATCAGCAAAGGCAGCCAATGTGCCGATCCTTTATACATTTTGTGTAGTACTTTTCTTACTCGGAGGCAAAATCAGCACTTTAACTGCCCAAATCATACAGATTTTACACATGTAGCACTCAATGCACACATAGGCACACACCTTGCAGTTCTTCTACACACACTTAAGCTAAAAACCCATTCTGTCACGTCAAAATTCTGCAAACCTATTACATATTCAGTGCGTCGGCATAGAAGCACTTTTTAATGCCACTAAAATGCACAAGTAGTTAGACTGAAGATGCAACCTGAATGAGTTTACAGTATGTACTCCACTTTATTAATGATTAGTAATGAGAAAGTGAGGACTACAAGAGTATTGGAAAAGACTTTTTCCACTCTGAATGTAAAGCAGATTGTGTGACCATTGGCCAAAAACGACCACGAAGGGACTCGAACCCTCAATCTTCTGATCCGAAGTCAGACGCCTTATCCATTAGGCCACGCTGTCATCCGTCCACCTGAGATGATTTTTATCATGTAGGTGGTATGCATGGATGGAGAACATATTATTGAAAGGTATTCATGTTTACATCCCATAGTGTTCTTTCAGCTCTTTTCGCTGGAAGCACTTTTTTGGAATCTATATATTGAGAATTTTATGAGTACGATATGCTTTTGTTTTCCTTTTTCCAAACAAACCTCTTTCCTCATGAGTTTAAAGCTCATTTGTATTCTCTACATAGCTCTGGAAGTTTCCAGACGTGGAGTGAAACTGTTTTGAAAGTAGGACAAATTGCTCCTTCCTGCATATGCTAATTTTTCACACTCACATAGGTTGTATACGTTTTATGTATCCTGGCTTGACATATTCAAGTAGCTGAAAGCCTGTCACCACCTCTAGAAACAAGATTCACACCAATCCAATTCAAATCATGTTTTCCAAAGGAATATGTTCTGGCCGGTCGAAAATGCATCTCACAAAAATAGGCATTTAAAAATCTACTTTGCAGTTTCAGAACACTAACATGACTGTGAAGTGTACACAAGTAAAATGGGACCGTTTCAAAGTACCTAATCCCTCATAAACTTCTGAGAGGAAGCATGTAATAAATCTACCTAATATTCTGGAAAAGATAGAGGGAGGATTTTTGTTATCACCTCAGATGGGACTTGAACCCACAATCCCTGGCTTAGGAGGCCAGTGCCTTATCCATTAGGCCACTAAGGTACACATGCATAGCACTTTTCTAGAGGCATTATTTAAATGTATTCTATGGTCAGACACCGGTGTGTGCACACAGGGCATTTCTCACTTCTCTCTATAAGTAAACTTCCCATTTTCATCCTCTTCCATCCCCGACTTTAACGCTTTCTTCTATGCTATAATGGAGACTTTGCAATTTTAGCAAGTGGAGAGAAATTGGAGAACCACTTTCGACTCCACACTTCTTCTTCACTTACTTATTTTCTCAATATACTGGGCTTAGAAAATGGTATCAAGCCATCCTTATCATCAGTAGGACACGGAAAGAGGCACTAAGTCTCCTAACCAAGTTCAACCACACTCTGCAACTTAACCATTGCACTACAAATTAGGCAACGGGGGCATCAGCAAAGGCAGCCAATGTGCCGATCCTTTATACATTTTGTGTAGTACTTTTCTTACTCGGAGGCAAAATCAGCACTTTAACTGCCCAAATCATACAGATTTTACACATGTAGCACTCTATGCACACATAGGCACACACCTTGCAGTTCTTCTACACACACTTAAGCTAAAAACCCATTCTGTCACGTCAAAATTCTGCAAACCTATTACATATTCAGTGCGTCGGCATAGAAGCACTTTTTAATGCCACTAAAATGCACAAGCAGTTAGACAGAAGATGCAACCTGAATGAGTTTACAGTATGTACTCCACTTTATTAATGATTAGTAATGAGAAAGTGAGGACTACAAGAGTATTGGAAAATACTTTTTCCACTCTGAATGTAAAGCAGATTGTGTGACCATTGGCCAAAAACGACCACGAAGGGGCTCTAACCCTCAATCTTCTGATCCGAAGTCAGACGCCTTATCCATTAGGCCACGCGGTCATCCGCCCACCTGAGGTGATTTTTATCATGTAGGTGGTATGCATGGATGGAGAACATATTATTGAAAGGTATTCAGGTTTACATCCCATAGTGTTCTTTCAGCTCTTTTCGCTGGAAGCACTTTTTTGGAATCTATATATTGAGAATTTTATGAGTACGATATGCTTTTGTTTTCCTTTTTGCATACAAACCTCTTTCCTCATGAGTTTAAAGCTCATTTGTATGCTCTACATAGCTCTGGACGTTTCCAGACGTGGAGTGAAACTGTTTTGAAAGTAGTACAAATTGCTCCTTCCTGCATATGCTAATTTTTCACACTCACATAGGTTGTATAAGTTTTATGAATCCTGGCTTGACCTATTCAAGTAGCTGAAAGCCTGTCACCACCTCTAGAAACAAGATTCACACCAATCCAATTCAAATCATTTTTTCCAAAGGAATATGTTCTGGCCGGTCGAAAATGCATCTCACAAAAATAGGCATTTAAAAATCTACTTTGCAGTTGCAGAACACTAACATGACTGTGAAGTGTACACAAGTAAAACGTGACAGTTTCAAAGTACCTAATCCCTCATAAACTTCTGAGAGGAAGCATGTAATAAATCTACCTAATTTTCTGGAAAAGAAAGAGGGAGGATTTTTGTTATCACCTCAGATGGGACTCAATCCCACAATCCCTGGCTTAGGAGGCCAGTGCCTTATCCATTAGGCCACTGAGGCACACATGCATAGCTCTTTTCTAGAGGCATTATTTAAATGTATTCTATGGTCAGACACCGGTGTGTGCACACAGGGCATTTCTCACTTCTCTCTATAAGTAAACTTCCCATTTTCATCCTCTTCCATCCCCGACTTTAACGCTCTCTTCTATGCTATAATGGAGACTTTGCAATTTTAGCAAGTGGAGAGAAATTGGAGAACCACTTTCGACTCCACACTTCTTCTTCACTTACTTCTTTTCTCAATATACTGGGCTTAGAAAATGGTATCAAGCCATCCTTATCATCAGTAGGACACGGAAAGAGGCACTAAGTTTGCTAACCAAGTTCAACCACACTCTGCAACTTAACCATTGCACTACAAATTAGGCAATGGGGGCATCAGCAAAGGCAGCCAATGTGCCGATCCTTTATACATTTTGTGTAGTACTTTTCTTACTCGGAGGCAAAATAAGCACTTTAACTGCCCAAATCATACAGATTTTACACATGTACCACTCTATGCACACATAGGCACACACCTTGCAGTTCTTCTACACACACTTAAGCTAAAAACCCATTCTGTCACGTCAAAATTCTGCAAACCTATTACATATTCAGTGCGTCGGCATAGAAGCACTTTTTAATGCCACTAAAATGCACAAGTAGTTAGACTGAAGATGCAACCTGAATGAGTTTACAGTATGTACTCCACTTTATTAATGATTAGTAATGAGAAAGTGAGGACTACAAGAGTATTGGAAAAGACTTTTTCCACTCTGAATGTAAAGCAGATTGTGTGACCATTGGCCAAAAACGACCATGAAGGGACTCGAACCCTCAATCTTCTGATCCGAAGTCAGACGCCTTATCCATTAGGCCACGCGGTCATCCGTTCACCTGAGAT
>NC_140585.1:133705703-133725703 GCF_964204655.1 Triturus cristatus
CTCCACACTTCTTCTTCACTTACTTCTTTTCTCAATATACTGGGCTTAGAAAATGGTATCAAGCCATCCTTATCATCAGTAGGACACGGAAAGAGGCACTAAGTCTCCTAACCAAGTTCAACCACACTCTGCAACTTAACCATTGCACTACAAATTAGGCAGCGGGGGCATCAGCAAAGGCAGCCAATGTGCCGATCCTTTATACATTTTGTGTAGTACTTTTCTTACTCGGAGGCAAAATCAGCACTTTAACTGCCCAAATCATACAGATTTTACACATGTAGCACTCAATGCACACATAGGCACACACCTTGCAGTTCTTCTACACACACTTAAGCTAAAAACCCATTCTGTCACGTCAAAATTCTGCAAACCTATTACATATTCAGTGCGTCGGCATAGAAGCACTTTTTAATGCCACTAAAATGCACAAGTAGTTAGACTGAAGATGCAACCTGAATGAGTTTACAGTATGTACTCCACTTTATTAATGATTAGTAATGAGAAAGTGAGGACTACAAGAGTATTGGAAAAGACTTTTTCCACTCTGAATGTAAAGCAGATTGTGTGACCATTGGCCAAAAACGACCACGAAGGGACTCGAACCCTCAATCTTCTGATCCGAAGTCAGACGCCTTATCCATTAGGCCACGCTGTCATCCGTCCACCTGAGATGATTTTTATCATGTAGGTGGTATGCATGGATGGAGAACATATTATTGAAAGGTATTCATGTTTACATCCCATAGTGTTCTTTCAGCTCTTTTCGCTGGAAGCACTTTTTTGGAATCTATATATTGAGAATTTTATGAGTACGATATGCTTTTGTTTTCCTTTTTCCAAACAAACCTCTTTCCTCATGAGTTTAAAGCTCATTTGTATTCTCTACATAGCTCTGGAAGTTTCCAGACGTGGAGTGAAACTGTTTTGAAAGTAGGACAAATTGCTCCTTCCTGCATATGCTAATTTTTCACACTCACATAGGTTGTATACGTTTTATGTATACTGGCTTGACCTATTCAAGTAGCTGAAAGCCTGTCACCACCTCTAGAAACAAGATTCACACCAATCCAATTCAAATCATGTTTTCCAAAGGAATATGTTCTGGCCGGTCGAAAATGCATCTCACAAAAATAGGCATTTAAAAATCTACTTTGCAGTTTCAGAACACTAACATGACTGTGAAGTGTACACAAGTAAAATGGGACCGTTTCAAAGTACCTAATCCCTCATAAACTTCTGAGAGGAAGCATGTAATAAATCTACCTAATATTCTGGAAAAGATAGAGGGAGGATTTTTGTTATCACCTCAGATGGGACTTGAACCCACAATCCCTGGCTTAGGAGGCCAGTGCCTTATCCATCAGGCCACTAAGGTACACATGCATAGCACTTTTCTAGAGGCATTATTTAAATGTATTCTATGGTCAGACACCGGTGTGTGCACACAGGGCATTTCTCACTTCTCTCTATAAGTAAACTTCCCATTTTCATCCTCTTCCATCCCCGACTTTAACGCTTTCTTCTATGCTATAATGGAGACTTTGCAATTTTAGCAAGTGGAGAGAAATTGGAGAACCACTTTCGACTCCACACTTCTTCTTCACTTACTTATTTTCTCAATATACTGGGCTTAGAAAATGGTATCAAGCCATCCTTATCATCAGTAGGACACGGAAAGAGGCACTAAGTCTCCTAACCAAGTTCAACCACACTCTGCAACTTAACCATTGCACTACAAATTAGGCAACGGGGGCATCAGCAAAGGCAGCCAATGTGCCGATCCTTTATACATTTTGTGTAGTACTTTTCTTACTCGGAGGCAAAATCAGCACTTTAACTGCCCAAATCATACAGATTTTACACATGTAGCACTCTATGCACACATAGGCACACACCTTGCAGTTCTTCTACACACACTTAAGCTAAAAACCCATTCTGTCACGTCAAAATTCTGCAAACCTATTACATATTCAGTGCGTCGGCATAGAAGCACTTTTTAATGCCACTAAAATGCACAAGCAGTTAGACAGAAGATGCAACCTGAATGAGTTTACAGTATGTACTCCACTTTATTAATGATTAGTAATGAGAAAGTGAGGACTACAAGAGTATTGGAAAATACTTTTTCCACTCTGAATGTAAAGCAGATTGTGTGACCATTGGCCAAAAACGACCACGAAGGGGCTCTAACCCTCAATCTTCTGATCCGAAGTCAGACGCCTTATCCATTAGGCCACGCGGTCATCCGCCCACCTGAGGTGATTTTTATCATGTAGGTGGTATGCATGGATGGAGAACATATTATTGAAAGGTATTCAGGTTTACATCCCATAGTGTTCTTTCAGCTCTTTTCGCTGGAAGCACTTTTTTGGAATCTATATATTGAGAATTTTATGAGTACGATATGCTTTTGTTTTCCTTTTTGCATACAAACCTCTTTCCTCATGAGTTTAAAGCTCATTTGTATGCTCTACATAGCTCTGGACGTTTCCAGACGTGGAGTGAAACTGTTTTGAAAGTAGTCCAAATTGCTCCTTCCTGCATATGCTAATTTTTCACACTCACATAGGTTGTATAAGTTTTATGAATCCTGGCTTGACCTATTCAAGTAGCTGAAAGCCTGTCACCACCTCTAGAAACAAGATTCACACCAATCCAATTCAAATCATTTTTTCCAAAGGAATATGTTCTGGCCGGTCGAAAATGCATCTCACAAAAATAGGCATTTAAAAATCTACTTTGCAGTTTCAGAACACTAACATGACTGTGAAGTGTACACAAGTAAAACGGGACCGTTTCAAAGTACCTAATCCCTCATAAACTTCTGAGAGGAAGCATGTAATAAATCTACCTAATTTTCAGGGAAAGAAAGAGGGTGGATTTTTGTTATTACCTCAGATGGGACTCGAACCCACAATCCCTGGCTTAGGAGGCCAGTGCCTTATCCATTAGGCCACTGAGGCATACATGCATAGCTCTTTTCTAGAGGCATTATTTAAATGTATTCTATTGTCAGACACCGGTGTGTGCACACAGGGCATTTCTCACTTCTCTCTAGAAGTAAACTTCCCATTTTCATCCTCTTCCATCCCCGACTTTAACGCTCTCTTCTATGCTATAATGGAGACTTTGCAATTTTAGCAAGTGGAGAGAAATTGGAGAACCACTTTCGACTAATTTCTAATTTCTAATTTAAAATACTTGTAAAGCGCAGCATACACCTTACGGTTTCTTGGCGCTGGGGAGATCGGCAACTGAGGTGAAAACAAGAGGACCAGGGAGAGAAGAAAGGGATATTTAAAGGGGTTTAAATGGGGAAGGCTTGGCTAAAAAGGAACGTTTTCAGATCTCTGCGAAAGGGGAGATACTGGGTGGCAGACCGGAGGTGGTCAGGAAGTGAGTTCCAGAAGGTTGGAGCTAGGGTGGAGAAATTAGCCCCGCCCCACTTTTTGCGAGTGAAGCGAGGGATCTGGAGGAGGGACCTGGAGGAAGATCGAAGTTCTCTTGTGGGTAAATAGGACGTGATTAGTGAGGAGATGAAGGCAGGGGCGGAGCCCTGGCGGGCCTGGAAGACCATGCACCCGATCTTGAATAGGGCCCCTTCCTTTATGGGGAGCCAGTGAAGCTCTCTAAGAAGGGGGGTGGAGTGGTGATAACGAGGGAGGCCGTACACAAGCCGAGCTGCTTGATTCTGGACGGTCTGGAGTCTACGCAAGCTGAAAGCGGGGATACCGTGATAAAGAGCGTTTGCGTAGTCCAGTTTTGATATCACGAGTGCGGCCATAATAATCTTAAGTGCCTGGGGGGAAAAGAAGCGGGAGACAGTGCGGATAGTGCGAAGAGAAAAGAAACAGGAGGACTCCACAGAACTGATTTGTGAGTGGAGAGTGAGTTGGCTGTTGATTTTGACACCAAGTGTTTTGACCGTGGTGGAGGGGGTCGGTGCAGAACCAAGAGAAGGGGGCCAGAAGAGAGAGTTCCAGGGACTGGATGAACCACCGGTGAGAACCAGCTCGGTTTTATCCGGGTTCAGCTTAAGGTGGTTGTGGTTCATCCAGTCACTGATGAATGTCATGGTTGACTGGAAATTGGAGACCGAGAGAGGAGAAGGGGACAGATCAAAGATGAGCTGGAGGTCGTCCGCGTAGTTATAGACGGTGACCTCCCACTCCACACTTCTTCTTCACTTACTTCTTTTCTCAATATACTGGGCTTAGAAAATGGTATCAAGCCATCCTTATCATCAGTAGGACACGGAAAGAGACACTAAGTCTCCTAACCAAGTTCAACCACACTCTGCAACTTAACCATTGCACTACAAATTAGGCAACGGGGGCATCAGCAAAGGCAGCCAATGTGCCGATCCTTTATACATTTTGTGTAGTACTTTTCTTACTCGGAGGCAAAATCAGCACTTTAACTGCCCAAATCATACAGATTTTACACATGTAGCACTCTATGCACACATAGGCACACACCTTGCAGTTCTTCTACACACACTTAAGCTAAAAACCCATTCTGTCACGTCAAAATTCTGCAAACCTATTACATGTTCAGTGCGTCGGCATAGAAGCACTTTTTAATGCCACTAAAATGCACAAGTAGTTAGACTGAAGATGCAACCTGAATGAGTTTACAGTATGTACTCCACTTTATTAATGATTAGTAATGAGAAAGTGAGGACTACAAGAGTATTGGAAAAGACTTTTTCCACTCTGAATGTAAAGCAGATTGTGTGACCATTGGCCAAAAACGACCACGAAGGGACTCGAACCCTCAATCTTCTGATCCGAAGTCAGACGCCTTATCCATTAGGCCACGCTGTCATCCGTCCAAGTGAAATGATTTTTATCATGTAGGTGGTATGCATGGATGGAGAACATATTATTGAAAGGTATTCAGGTTTACATCCCATAGTGTTCTTTCAGCTCTTTTCGCTGGAAGCACTTTTTTGGAATCTATATATTGAGAATTTTATGAGTACGATATGCTTTTGTTTTCCTTTTTGTATACAAACCTCTTTCCTCATGAGTTTAAAGCTCATTTGTATGCTGTACATAGCTCTGGACGTTTCCAGACGTGGAGTGAAACTGTTTTGAAAGTAGTACAAATTGCTCCATCCTGCATATGCTAATTTTTCACACTCACATAGTTTGTATAAGTTTTATGAATCCTGGCTTGACCTATTCAAGTAGCTGAAAGCCTGTCACCACCTCTAGAAGCAAGATTCACACCAATCCAATTCAAATCATTTTTTCCAAAAGAATATGTTCTGGCCGGTCGAAAATGCATCTCACAAAAATAGGCATTTAATAATCTACTTTGCAGTTTCAGAACACTAAAATGACTGTGAAGTGTACACAAGTAAAATGGGACAGTTTCAAAGTACCTAATCCCTCATAAACTTCCGAGAGGAAGCATGTAATAAATCTACCTAATTTTCTGGAAAAGAAAGAGGGAGGATATTTGTTATCACCTCAGATGGGACTTGAACCCACAATCCCTGGCTTAGGAGGCCAGTGCCTTATCCATTAGGCCACTGAGACACACATGCATAGCACTTTTCTAGAGGCATTATTTAAATGTATTCTATGGTCAGACACCGGTGTGTGCACACAGGGCATTTCTCAGTTCTCTCTATAAGTAAACTTCCCATTTTCATCCTCTTCCATCCCCGACTTTAACGCTCTCTTCTATGCTATAATGGAGACTTTGCAATTTTAGCAAGTGGAGAGAAATTGGAGAACCACTTTCGACTCCACACTTCTTCTTCACTTACTTCTTTTCTCAATATACTGGGCTTAGAAAATGGTATCAAGCCATCCTTATCATCAGTAGGACACGGAAAGAGGCACTAAGTCTCCTAACCAAGTTCAACCACACTCTGCAACTTAACCATTCCACTACAAATTAGGCAACGGGGGCATCAGCAAAGGCAGCCAATGTGCCGATCCTTTATACATTTTGTGTAGTACTTTTCTTACTCGGAGGCAAAATCAGCACTTTAACTGCCCAAATCATACAGATTTTACACATGTACCACTCTATGCACACATAGGCACACACCTTGCAGTTCTTCTACACACACTTAAGGTAAAAACCCATTCTGTCACGTCAAAATTCTGCAAACCTATTACATATTCAGTGCATCGGCATAGAAGCACTTTTTAATGCCACTAAAATGCACAAGTAGTTAGACTCAAGATGCAACCTGAATGAGTTTACAGTATGTACTCCACTTTATTAATGATTAGTAATGAGAAAGTGAGGACTACAAGAGTATTGGAAAATACTTTTTCCACTCTGAATGTAAAGCAGATTGTGTGACCATTGGCCAAAAACGACCACGAAGGGACTCGAACCCTCAATCTTCTGATCCGAAGTCAGACGCCTTCTCCATTAGGCCACGCGGTCATCCGTCCACCTGAGATGATTTTTATCATGTAGGTGGTATGCATGGATGGAGAACATATTATTGAAAGGTATTCAGGTTTACATCCCATAGTGTTCTTTCAGCTCTTTTCGCTGGAAGCACTTTTTTGGAATCTATATATTGAGAATTTTATGAGTACGATATGCTTTTGTTTTCCTTTTTCCATACAAACCTCTTTCCTCATGAGTTTAAAGCTCATTTGTATTCTCTACATAGCTCTGGACGTTTCCAGACGTGGAGTGAAACTGTTTTGAAAGTAGTACAAATTGCTCCTTCCTGCATATGCTAATTTTTCACACTCACATAGGTTGTATAAGTTTTATGAATCCTGGCTTGACCTATTCAAGTAGCTGAAAGCCTGTCACCACCTCTAGAAACAAGATTCACACCAATCCAATTCGTATCATTTTTTCCAAAGGAATATGTTCTGGCCGGTCGAAAATGCATCTCACAAAAATAGGCATTTAAAAATCTACTTTGCAGTTGCAGAACACTAACATGACTGTGAAGTGTACACAAGTAAAATGGGACCGTTTCAAAGTACCTAATCCCTCATAAACTTCTGAGAGGAAGCATGTAATAAATCTACCTAATTTTCTGGAAAAGAAAGAGGGAGGATTTTTGTTATCACCTCAGATGGGACTTGAACCCACAATCCTTGGCTTAGGAGGCCAGTGCCTTATCCATGAGGCCACTGAGGCACACATGCATAGCTCTTTTCTAGAGGCATTATTTAAATGTATTCTATGGTCAGACACCGGTGTGTGCACACAGGGCATTTCTCACTTCTCTCTATAAGTAAACTTCCCATTTTCATCCTCTTCCATCCCCGACTTTAACGCTCTCTTCTATGCTATAATGGAGACTTTGCAATTTTAGCAAGTGGAGAGAAATTGGAGAACCACTTTCGACTCCACAATTCTTCTTCACGTACTTCTTTTCTCAATATACTGGGCTTAGAAAATGGTATCAAGCCATCCTTATCATCAGTAGGACACGGAAAGAGGCACTAAGTTTGCTAACCAAGTTCAACCACACTCTGCAACTTAACCATTGCACTACAAATTAGGCAATGGGGGCATCAGCAAAGGCAGCCAATGTGCCGATCCTTTATACATTTTGTGTAGTACTTTTCTTACTCGGAGGCAAAATAAGCACTTTAACTGCCCAAATCATACAGATTTTACACATGTACCACTCTATGCACACATAGGCACACACCTTGCAGTTCTTCTACACACACTTAAGCTAAAATCCCATTCTGTCACGTCAAAATTCTGCAAACCTATTACATATTCAGTGCGTCGGCATAGAAGCACTTTTTAATGCCACTAAAATGCACAAGTAGTTAGACTGAAGATGCAACCTGAATGAGTTTACAGTATGTACTCCACTTTATTAATGATTAGTAATGAGAAAGTGAGGACTACAAGAGTATTGGAAAAGACTTTTTCCACTCTGAATGTAAAGCAGATTGTGTGACCATTGGCCAAAAACGACTCGAACCCTCAATCTTCTGATCCGAAGTCAGACGCCTTATCCATTAGGCCACGCGGTCATCCGTTCACCTGAGATGATTTTTATCATGTAGGTGGCATGCATGGATGGAGAACATATTATTCAAAGGTATTCAGGTTTACATCCCATAGTGTTCTTTCAGCTCTTTTCGCTGGAAGCACTTTTTTGGAATCTATATATTGAGAATTTTATGAGTACGATATGCTTTTGTTTTCCTTTTTGCATACAAACCTCTTTCCTCATGAGTTTAAAGATCATTTGTATGCTCTACATAGCTCTGGACGTTTCCAGACGTGGAGTGAAACTGTTTTGAAAGTAGTACAAATTGCTCCTTCCTGCATATGCTAATTTTTCACACTCACATAGGTTGTATAAGTTTTATGAATCCTGGCTTGACCTATTCAAGTAGCTGAAAGCCTGTCACCACCTCTAGAAACAAGATTCACACCAATCCAATTCAAATCATTTTTTCCAAAAGAATATGTTCTGGCCGGTCGAAAATGCATCTCACAAAAATAGGCATTTAAAAATCTACTTTGCAGTTTCAGAACACTAACATGAGTGTGAAGTGTACACAAGTAAAATGGGACAGTTTCAAAGTACCTAATCCCTCATAAACTTCCGAGAGGAAGCATGTAATAAATCTACCTAATTTTCTGGAAAAGAAAGAGGGCGGATTTTTGTTATCACCTCAGATGGGACTCGAACCCACAATCCCTGGCTTAGGAAGCCAGTGCCTTATCCATTAGGCCACTGAGGATACATGCATAGCTTTTTTCTAGAGGCATTATTTAAATGTATTCTATGGTCAGACACCGGTGTGTGCACACAGGGCATTTCTCACTTCTCTCTATAAGTAAACTTCCCATTTTCATCCTCTTCCATCCCCGACTTTAACGCTCTCTTCTATGCTATAATGGAGACTTTGCAATTTTAGCAAATGGAGAGAAATTGGAGAACCACTTTCGACTCCACACTTCTTCTTCACTTACTTCTTTTCTCAATATACTGGGCTTAGAAAATGGTATCAAGCCATCCTTATCATCAGTAGGACACGGACAGAGGCACTAAGTCTCCTAACCAAGTTCAACCACACTCTGCAACTTAACCATTGCACTACAAATTAGGCAACGGGGGCATCAGCAAAGGCAGCCAATGTGCCGATCCTTTATAGATTTTGAGTAGTACTTTTCTTACTCGGAGGCAAAATCCGCACTTTAACTGCCCAAATCATACAGATTTTACACATGTACCACTCTATGCAGACATAGGCACACACCTTGCAGTTCTTCTACACACACTTAAGCTAAAAACCCATTCTGTCACGTCAAAATTCTGCAAACCTATTACATATTCAGTGCGTCGGCATAGAAGCACTTTTTAATGCCACTAAAATGCACAAGTAGTTAGACTGAAGATGCAACCTGAATGAGTTTACAGTATGTACTCCACTTTATTAATGATTAGTAATGAGAAAGTGAGGACTACAAGAATATTGGAAAATACTTTTTCCACTCTGAATGTAAAGCAGATTGTGTGATCATTGGCCAAAAATGATCACGAACGGACTCGATCCCTCAATCTTCTGATCCAAAGTCAGACGCCTTATCCATTTGGCCACGCGGTCATCCGTTCACCTGAGATGATTTTTATCATGTAGGTGGTATGCATGGATGGAGAACATATTATTGAAAGGTATTCAGGTTTACATCCCAAAGTGTTCTTTCAGCTCTTTTCGCTGGAAGCACTTTTTTTGAATCTATATATTGAGAATTTTATGAGTACGATATGCTTTTGTTTTCCTTTTTGCATACAAACCTCTTTCCTCATGAGTTTAAAGCTCATTTGTATGCTCTACATAGCTCTGGACGTTTCCAGACGTGGAGTGAAACTGTTTTGAAAGTAGTACAAATTGCTCCTTCCTGCATATGCTAATTTTTCACACTCACATAGGTTGTATAAGTTTTATGAATCCTGGCTTGACCTATTCAAGTAGCTGAAAGCCTGTCACCACCTCTAGAAACAAGATTCACACCAATCCAAATCATATCATTTTTTCCAAAGGAATATGTTCTGGCCGGTCGAAAATGCATCTCACAAAAATAGGCATTTAAAAATCTACTTTGCAGTTTCAGAACACTAACATGACTGTGAAGTGTACACAAGTAAAATGGGTCAGTTTCAAAGTACCTAATCCCTCATAAACTTCCGAGAGGAAGCATGTAATATATCTACCTAATTTTCTGGAAGAGAAAGAGGGAAGATTTTTGTTATCACCTCAGATGGGACTCGAACCCACAATCCCTGGCTTAGGAGGCCAGTGCCTTATCCATTAGGCCACTGAGACACACATGCATAGCTCTTTTCTAGAGGCATTATTTAAATGTATTCTATGGTCAGACACCGGTGTGTGCACACAGGGCATTTCTCAGTTCTCTCTATAAGTAAACTTCCCATTTTCATCCTCTTCCATCCCCGACTTTAACGCTATCTTCTATGCTATAATGGAGACTTTGCAATTTTAGCAAGTGGAGAGAAATTGGAGAACCACTTTCGACTCCACACTTCTTCTTCACTTACTTCTTTTCTCAATATACTGGGCTTAGAAAATGGTATCAAGCCATCCTTATCATCAGTAGGACACGGAAAGAGGCACTAAGTCTCCTAACCAAGTTCAACCACACTCTGCAACTTAACCATTGTGTTATGAAGAATGAATGGGCGCAGGCATAGGTCTTGTATTGATGATTGATGCTTTATTCTTTAGAACCAAATCATTAGTTACAGGTTAACAGGAGATGTTCTGTTCCTTCTTAATGCCCCACCAGGAGCAGCGTCCTCCCTGCTCAGCCCCTTCTCACCAACTGATCACACTAGAATCCCAACCACCCTCAACATTCTAACATACCTCATCAAAGGCTGAGCAGGCAGGCAGAGAGCCAGAGTAGGAAGAGTGTATAGATAATAAGCACATCACAACACATCTCCCCCCTTATAATATTTAAAAACAATCAACATGTGTTAAGATGATACAACACTCACTGAGCATAGGAGGATGCATTAATAACAACTAATTAAACATCACCCCCCCAGCGATAATGATAATAACAGTAAAAATGCATGAAAATAAATTTAACACACATTTAGTAGAAAAGGAAGATGAAAAACCAAAACATTAAACACCATCCTTCCCCTGATAATGATCAAAAACAAAATTGCAAAACTAGCATGAAAACTCAGACTACAACTATGGGTACAAGACACTACACTACACCCTACAACGTACCCATTGTGCCTCATAAAAAGACACAAGACAGGCAGAACAGGGATCTACAACCCTAAACTGCACAACTAAGACAAAAACGGATCTACCAATAAGACAGATCTTAGACTAAATCCCTTAACCCTAACCAACATAGGGTACCTTTAAACCCAAACTCCTTTATGGGTAACTCTAACTGACAAATCAGGGTATCCCTTAACCCTAAAACACTCTTGCGATAACTATGAGTAACAATAACTCATGACAAATTTAGGGTATCCCTTAACCCCAAAAACACATTCGCAAAAAACTATGGGTATCTATACCCCATGACAAATTTTAGGGTATCCCTTAACCCTAAAACACACATTCAATATACACTATGGAAATTTATAACCCATGTCAAAATTTAGGGTATCCCTTAACCCTAAACACACATTCAATATACACTATGGGAATTTATAACCCATGTCAAAATTTAGGGTATCCCTTAACCCTAAAACACACACTCGAAAAAAACACACACTCGCAAAACACTATGCAACCCTAAAACAAGAGATAAACCTGTGATTACCACCCCGACATTAGATGTCCCACCCAATGAAACAAAAACTGAGGAATATCACAATACAAACAAAATGTATGCCACACCGGTGAGCGAACTCTCACCCGAGGTCTTTGACAAGAAAAAGAAAAAAAAACGTTCCCAAAAGCTGCATGAAATTGCCGCTCACCAATTCGCTCAAGCAGAGCAAGTTCACCCCAGTCAGTGCTAAGAAGTGCTCCACAACTGTGTATAACCGCACAAAATGCTGACCGCTTGCAAAACGAAAAACAAACAAAGTTACAAGTCTCCAGCGTCCACCGGGTGCACATACCAAAACTCTTGACAGATGAAGAAAATTGTGAAGTAGAAATCATGAAGACACCGCGCCGTCACTGGCACACATGTCGACATGCAGGAAACTTTATTAAAAAAAAAACGCAAACACGTTGGTTGGCAGGAAGACACATGAACACGGCAACTCCGCGCTAATCAGGAACCTCCAAAAGGAAAAGCAACAGCGGACGCCAACCACAAGATGGCGGCACGCTGTCCACGTCATTGCAGAGTGGCTCACGGCGCGTCGGTGCACACCACACGTCCCAACAGCAGCCAGGAAGCACAACAGATTCCACCATCGTCATGGAAGTCACGGACGTCAGCAATGAAACAGCGCGATCTCCTAGAGGCAGGTAAGTGTCCACGCGCTTATTGTAGCACGCGCCTCTGCTTTTGAATACGAAATGAGAAACCAAACCAACTGTAAAACGCTGCCAGTGACCGAAAACAATGAAAGTCACAAATCTCAAAATGCGCCGAAAATTGTGCAAAACGTTGTATGTTAACTGTGCAGGATCCTCATCACGCTGGCAATGCCAAACCAGCAAAATCGTGCTCAAAACATCGATCACACACCACACTTTTAAAGACGAAATGCAAAGGTTGGCATGTCCTTGACTTTTTTAAACTGGCTTTGACCAGAAAACCCACTTTGTTGAATTAACAAGCCTCGATGTCTTTTAAAATTATTTCTTAAAGTCTCTGGGGGAACTTGACAGCACTTCCACTCTGAGGCACTGTGAAAACATTGCGAGCAACACACTTTTGTTGGTCCTCAGGGAAACTCCTCTACATGAAGACACACACCCAAAACAGCAAAAATTGGCAGGCCCAGGTTAGGGTTCCCAAATGGTCAGAAATGTCCAAGACCACAGTCAATCAAGTCTTTTGGGGAAGCACTCACCCAAATCCATCATCTGGCACGTCCACGACAGGGCTGACCGGTCTTTAGGTCACTGGTGGGGCTTGTGGAGTGCAAGATTGCTTCTTTTTTTTCCCTTTAATGCGCTTCTTCAGTTCCCAAATTCATCCAAGGTAGGCTCTTAAGTTTCACAAGTCCAAAATCCTTTGAAAGTACACTCAGGTTCTTTAACTCGTCGCCAGTGTTATGAAGAATGAATGGGCGCAGGCATAGGTCTTGTATTGATGATTGATGCTTTATTCTTTAGAACCAAATCATTAGTTACAGGTTAACAGGAGATGTTCTGTTCCTTCTTAATGCCCCACCAGGAGCAGCGTCCTCCCTGCTCAGCCCCTTCTCACCAACTGATCACACTAGAATCCCAACCACCCTCAACATTCTAACATACCTCATCAAAGGCTGAGCAGGCAGGCAGAGAGCCAGAGTAGGAAGAGTGTATAGATAATAAGCACATCACAACACATTGCACTACAAATTAGGCAACGGGGGCATCAGCAAAGGCAGCCAATGTGCCGATCCTTTATACATTTTGTGTAGTACTTTTCTTACTCGGAGGCAAAATCAGCACTTTAACTGCCCAAATCATACAGATTTTACACATGTACCACTCTATGCACACATAGGCACACACCTTGCAGTTCTTCTACACACACTTAAGCTAAAAACCCATTCTGTCACGTCAAAATTCTGCAAACCTATTACATATTCAGTGCGTCGGCATAGAAGCACTTTTTAATGCCACTAAAATGCACAAGTAGTTAGACTGAAGATGCAATCTGAATGAGTTTACAGTATGTACTCCACTTTATTATTGATTAGTAATGAGAAAGTGAGGACTACAAGAGTATTGGAAAAGACTTTTTCCACTCTGAATGTAAAGCAGATTGTGTGACCATTGGCCAAAAACGACCACGAAGGGACTCGAACCCTCAATCTTCTGATCCGAAGTCAGACGCCTTATCCATTAGGCCACGCGGTCATCCGTCCACCTGAGATGATTTTTATCATGTAGGTGGTATGCATGGATGGAGAACATATTATTGAAAGGTATTCAGGTTTACATCCCATAGTGTTCTTTCAGCTCTTTTCGCTGGAAGCACTTTTTTGGAATCTATATATTGAGAATTTTATGAGTACGATATGCTTTTGTTTTCCTTTTTCCATACAAACCTCTTTCCTCATGAGTTTAAAGCTCATTTGTATGCTCTACATAGCTCTGGAAGTTTCCAGACGTGGAGTGAAACTGTTTTGAAAGTAGTACAAATTGCTCCTTCCTGCATATGCTAATTTTTCACACTCACATAGGTTGTATAAGTTTTATGAATCCTGGCTTGACCTATTCAAGTAGCTGAAAGCCTGTCACCACCTCTCGAAACAAGATTCACACCAATCCAATTCATATCATTTTTTCCAAAGGAATATGTTCTGGCCGGTCGAAAATGCATCTCACAAAAATAGGCATTTAAAAATCTACTTTGCAGTTTCAGAACACTAACATGACTGTGAAGTGTACACAAGTAAAATGGGACCGTTTCAAAGTACCTAATCCCTCATAAACTTCTGAGAGGAAGCATGTAATAAATCTACCTAATTTTCTGGAAAAGAAAGAGGGAGGATTTTTGTTATCACCTCCGATGGGCCTTGAACCCACAATCCCTGGCTTAGGAGGCCAGTGCCTTATCCATTAGGCCACTGAGGCACAAATGCATAGCTCTTTTCTAGAGGCATTATTTAAATGTATTCTATGGTCAGACACCGGTGTGTGCACACAGGGCATTTCTCACTTCTCTCAAGAAGTAAACTTCCCATTTTCATCCTCTTCCATCCCCGACTTTAACGCTCTCTTCTATGCTATAATGGAGACTTTGCAATTTTAGCAAGTGGAGAGAAATTGGAAAACCACTTTCGACTCCACACTTCTTCTTCACTTACTTCTTTTCTCAATATACTGGGCTTAGAAAATGGTATCAAGCCATCCTTATCATCAGTAGGACACGGAAAGAGGCACTAAGTCTCCTAACCAAGTTCAACCACACTCTGCAACTTAACCATTGCACTACAAATTAGGCAGCGGGGGCATCAGCAAAGGCAGCCAATGTGCCGATCCTTTATACATTTTGTGTAGTACTTTTCTTACTCGGAGGCAAAATCAGCACTTTAACTGCCCAAATCATACAGATTTTACACATGTAGCACTCAATGCACACATAGGCACACACCTTGCAGTTCTTCTACACACACTTAAGCTAAAAACCCATTCTGTCACGTCAAAATTCTGCAAACCTATTACATATTCAGTGCGTCGGCATAGAAGCACTTTTTAATGCCACTAAAATGCACAAGTAGTTAGACTGAAGATGCAACCTGAATGAGTTTACAGTATGTACTCCACTTTATTAATGATTAGTAATGAGAAAGTGAGGACTACAAGAGTATTGGAAAAGACTTTTTCCACTCTGAATGTAAAGCAGATTGTGTGACCATTGGCCAAAAACGACCACGAAGGGACTCGAACCCTCAATCTTCTGATCCGAAGTCAGACGCCTTATCCATTAGGCCACGCTGTCATCCGTCCACCTGAGATGATTTTTATCATGTAGGTGGTATGCATGGATGGAGAACATATTATTGAAAGGTATTCATGTTTGCATCCCATAGTGTTCTTTCAGCTCTTTTCGCTGGAAGCACTTTTTTGGAATCTATATATTGAGAATTTTATAAGTACGATATGCTTTTGTTTTCCTTTTTCCATACAAACCTCTTTCCTCATGAGTTTAAAGCTCATTTGTATGCTCTACATAGCTCTGGACGTTTCCAGACGTGGAGTGAAACTGTTTTGAAAGTAGTACAAATTGCTCCTTCCTGCATATGCTAATTTTTCACACTCACATAGGTTGTATAAGTTTTATGAATCCTGGCTTGACCTATTCAAGTAGCTGAAAGCCTGTCACCACCTCTAGAAACAAGATTCACACCAATCCAATTCATATCATTTTTTCCAAAGGAATATGTTCTGGCCGGTCGAAAATGCATCTCACAAAAATAGGCATTTAAAAATCTACTTTGCAGTTTCAGAAGACTAACATGACTGTGAAGTGTACACAAGTAAAACGTGACAGTTTCAAAGTACCTAATCCCTCATAAACTTCTGAGAGGAAGCATGTAATAAATCTACCTAATTTTCTGGAAAAGAAAGAGGGAGGATTTTTGTTATCACCTCAGATGGGACTCAATCCCACAATCCCTGGCTTAGGAGGCCAGTGCCTTATCCATTAGGCCACTGAGGCACACATGCATAGCTCTTTTCTAGAGGCATTATTTAAATGTATTCTATGGTCAGACACCGGTGTGTGCACACAGGGCATTTCTCACTTCTCTCTATAAGTAAACTTCCCATTTTCATCCTCTTCCATCCCCGACTTTAACGCTCTCTTCTATGCTATAATGGAGACTTTGCAATTTTAGCAAGTGGAGAGAAATTGGAGAACCACTTTCGACTCCACACTTCTTCTTCACTTACTTCTTTTCTCAATATACTGGGCTTAGAAAATGGTATCAAGCCATCCTTATCATCAGTAGGACACGGAAAGAGGCACTAAGTTTGCTAACCAAGTTCAACCACACTCTGCAACTTAACCATTGCACTACAAATTAGGCAATGGGGGCATCAGCAAAGGCAGCCAATGTGCCGATCCTTTATACATTTTGTGTAGTACTTTTCTTACTCGGAGGCAAAATAAGCACTTTAACTGCCCAAATCATACAGATTTTACACATGTACCACTCTATGCACACATAGGCACACACCTTGCAGTTCTTCTACACACACTTAAGCTAAAAACCCATTCTGTCACGTCAAAATTCTGCAAACCTATTACATATTCAGTGCGTCGGCATAGAAGCACTTTTTAATGCCACTAAAATGCACAAGTAGTTAGACTGAAGATGCAACCTGAATGAGTTTACAGTATGTACTCCACTTTATTAATGATTAGTAATGAGAAAGTGAGGACTACAAGAGTATTGGAAAAGACTTTTTCCACTCTGAATGTAAAGCAGATTGTGTGACCATTGGCCAAAACCGACCATGAAGGGACTCGAACCCTCAATCTTCTGATCCGAAGTCAGACGCCTTATCCATTAGGCCACGCGGTCATCCGTTCACCTGAGATGATTTTTATCATGTAGGTGGCATGCATGGATGGAGAACATATTATTGAAAGGTATTCAGGTTTACATCCCAAAGTGTTCTTTCAGCTCTTTTCGCTGGAAGCACTTTTTTTGAATCTATATATTGAGAATTTTATGAGTACGATATGCTTTTGTTTTCCTTTTTGCATACAAACCTCTTTCCTCATGAGTTTAAAGCTCATTTGTATGCTCTACATAGCTCTGGACGTTTCCAGACGTGGAGTGAAACTGTTTTGAAAGTAGTACAAATTGCTCCTTCCTGCATATGCTAATTTTTCACACTCACATAGGTTGTATACGTTTTATGAATCCTGGCTTGACCTATTCAAGTAGCTGAAAGCCTGTCACCACCTCTAGAAACAAGATTCACACCAATCCAATTCAAATCATTTTTTCCAAAAGAATATGTTCTGGCCGGTCAAAAATGCATCTCACAAAAATAGGCATTTAAAAATCTACTTTGCAGTTTCAGAACACTAACATGAGTGTGAAGTGTACACAAGTAAAATGGGACAGTTTCAAAGTACCTAATCCCTCATAAACTTCCGAGAGGAAGCATGTAATAAATCTACCTAATTTTCTGGAAAAGAAAGAGGGAGGATTTTTGTTATCACCTCAGATGGGACTCGAGCCCACAATCCCTGGCTTAGGAAGCCAGTGCCTTATCCATTAGGCCACTGAGGATACATGCATAGCTTTTTTCTAGAGGCATTATTTAAATGTATTCTATGGTCAGACACCGGTGTGTGCACACAGGGCATTTCTCACTTCTCTCAATAAGTAAACTTCCCATTTTCATCCTCTTCCATCCCCGACTTTAACGCTCTCTTCTATGCTATATTGGAGACTTTGCAATTTTAGCAAGTGGAGAGAAATTGGAAAACCACTTTCGACTCCACACTTCTTCTTCACTTACTTCTTTTCTCAATATACTGGGCTTAGAAAATGGTATCAAGCCATCCTTATCATCAGTAGGACACGGAAAGAGGCACTAAGTCTCCTAACCAAGTTCAACCACACTCTGCAACTTAACCATTGCACTACAAATTAGGCAACGGGGGCATCAGCAAAGGCAGCCAATGTGCCGATCCTTTATACATTTTGTGTAGTACTTTTCTTACTCCGAGGCAAAATCAGCACTTTAACTGCCCAAATCATACAGATTTTACACATGTACCACTCTATGCAGACATAGGCACACACCTTGAAGTTCTTCTACACACACTTAAGCTAAAAACCCATTCTGTCACGTCAAAATTCTGCAAACCTATTACATATTCAGTGCGTCGGCATAGAAGCACTTTTTAATGCCACTAAAATGCACAAGTAGTTAGCCTGAAGATGCAACCTGAATGAGTTTACAGTATGTACTCCACTTTATTAATGATTAGTAATGAGAAAGTGAGGACTACAAGAGTATTGGAAAATACTTTTTTCACTCTGAATGTAAAGCAGATTGTGTGACCATTGGCCAAAAACGACCACGAAGGGACTCGAACCCTCAATCTTCTGATCCGAAGTCAGACGCCTTATCCATTAGGCCACGCTGTCATCCGTCCACCTGAGATGATTTTTATCATGTAGGTGGTATGCATGGATGGAGAACATATTATTGAAAGGTATTCATGTTTGCATCCCATAGTGTTCTTTCAGCTCTTTTCGCTGGAAGCACTTTTTTGGAATCTATATATTGAGAATTTTATAAGTACGATATGCTTTTGTTTTCCTTTTTCCATACAAACCTCTTTCCTCATGAGTTTAAAGCTCATTTGTATGCTCTACATAGCTCTGGACGTTTCCAGACGTGGAGTGAAACTGTTTTGAAAGTAGTACAAATTGCTCCTTCCTGCATATGCTAATTTTTCACACTCACATAGGTTGTATAAGTTTTATGAATCCTGGCTTGACCTATTCAAGTAGCTGAAAGCCTGTCACCACCTCTAGAAACAAGATTCACACCAATCCAATTCATATCATTTTTTCCAAAGGAATATGTTCTGGCCGGTCGAAAATGCATCTCACAAAAATAGGCATTTAAAAATCTACTTTGCAGTTTCAGAAGACTAACATGACTGTGAAGTGTACACAAGTAAAACGTGACAGTTTCAAAGTACCTAATCCCTCATAAACTTCTGAGAGGAAGCATGTAATAAATCTACCTAATTTTCTGGAAAAGAAAGAGGGAGGATTTTTGTTATCACCTCAGATGGGACTCAATCCCACAATCCCTGGCTTAGGAGGCCAGTGCCTTATCCATTAGGCCACTGAGGCACACATGCATAGCTCTTTTCTAGAGGCATTATTTAAATGTATTCTATGGTCAGACACCGGTGTGTGCACACAGGGCATTTCTCACTTCTCTCTATAAGTAAACTTCCCATTTTCATCCTCTTCCATCCCCGACTTTAACGCTCTCTTCTATGCTATAATGGAGACTTTGCAATTTTAGCAAATGGAGAGAAATTGGAGAACCACTTTCGACCCCACACTTCTTCTTCACTTACTTCTTTTCTCAATATACTGGGCTTAGAAAATGGTATCAAGCCATCCTTATCATCAGTAGGACACGGAAAGAGACACTAAGTCTCCTAACCAAGTTCAACCACACTCTGCAACTTAACCATTGCACTACAAATTAGGCAACGGGGGCATCAGCAAAGGCAGCCAATGTGCCGATCCTTTATACATTTTGTGTAGTACTTTTCTTACTCGGAGGCAAAATCAGCACTTTAACTGCCCAAATCATACAGATTTTACACATGTACCACTCTATGCACACATAGGCACA
>NC_140585.1:133738203-133740703 GCF_964204655.1 Triturus cristatus
GGTCGAAAATGCATCTCACAAAAATAGGCATTTAAAAATCTACTTTGCAGTTTCAGAACACTAACATGACTGTGAAGTGTACACAAGTAAAATGGGACCGTTTCAAAGTACTTAATCCCTCATAAACTTCTGAGAGGAAGCATGTAATAAATCTACCTAATTTTCTGGAAAAGAAAGAGGGAGGATTTTTGTTATCACCTCAGATGGGACTTGAACCCATAATCCCTGACTTAGGAGGCCAGTGCCTTATCCATTAGGCCACTGAGGCACACATGCATAGCTCTTTTCTAGAGGCATTATTTAAATGTATTCTATGGTCAGACACCGGTGTGTGCACACAGGGCATTTCTCACTTCTCTCTATAAGTAAACTTCCCATTTTCATCCTCTTCTATCCCCGACTTTAACGCTCTCTTCTATGCTATAATGGAGACTTTGCAATTTTAGCAAGTGGAGAGAAATTGGAGAACCACTTTCGACTCCACACTTCTTCTTCACTTACTTCTTTTCTCAATATACTGGGCTTAGAAAATGGTATCAAGCCATCCTTATCATCAGTAGGACACGGAAAAAGGCACTAAGTCTCCTAACCACGTTCAACCACACTCTGCAACTTAACCATTGCACTACAAATTAGGCAACGGGGGCATCAGCAAAGGCAGCCAATGTGCCGATCCTTTATACATTTTGTGTAGTACTTTTCTTACTCGGAGGCAAAATCAGCACTTTAACTGCCCAAATCATACAGATTTTACACATGTACCACTCTATGCACACATAGAGTGGTACATGAGTACTACAAGAGTATTGGAAAAGACTTTTTCCACTCTGAATGTAAAGCAGATTGTGTGACCATTGGCCAAAAACGACCACGAAGGGACTCGAACCCTGAATCTTCTGATCCGAAGTCAGACGCCTTATCCATTAGGCCACACTGTCATCCGTCCACCTGAGATGATTTTTATCATGTAGGTGGTATGCATGGATGGAGAACATATTATTGAAAGGTATTCAGGTTTACATCCCATAGTGTTCTTTCAGCTCTTTTTGCTGGAAGCACTTTTTTGGAATCTATATATTGAGAATTTTATGAGTACGATATGCTTTTGTTTTCCTTTTTGCATACAAACCTCTTTCCTCATGAGTTTAAAGCTCATTTGTATGCTCTACATAGCTCTGGACGTTTCCAGACGTGGAGTGAAACTGTTTTGAAAGTAGTACAAATTGCTCCTTCCTGCATATGCTAATTTTTCACACTCACATAGGTTGTATAAGTTTTATGAATCCTGGCTTGACCTATTCAAGTAGCTGAAAGCCTGTCACCACCTCTAGAAACAAGATTCACACCAATCCAATTCATAGGCACACACCTTGCAGTTCTTCTACACACACTTAAGCTAAAAACCCATTCTGTCACGTCAAAATTCTGCAAACCTATTACATATTCAGTGCGTCGGCATAGAAGCACTTTTTAATGCCACTAAAATGCACAAGTAGTTAGACTGAAGATGCAACCTGAATGAGTTTACAGTATGTACTCCAATTTATTAATGATTAGTAATGAGAAAGTGAGGACTACAAGAGTATTGGAAAATACTTTTTCCACTCTGAATGTAAAGCAGATTTTGTGACCATTGGCCAAAAACGACCACGAAGGGACTCGAACCCTCAATCTTCTGATCCGAAGTCAGACGCCTTATCCATTAGGCCACACTGTCATCCGTCCACCTGAGATGATTTTTATCATGTAGGTGGTATGCATGGATGGAGAACATATTATTGAAAGGTATTCAGGTTTACATCCCATAGTGTTCTTTCAGCTCTTTTCGCTGGAAGCACTTTTTTGGAATCTATATATTGAGAATTTTATGAGTACGATATGCTTTTGTTTTCCTTTTTGCATACAAACCTCTTTCCTCATGAGTTTAAAGCTCATTTGTATGCTCTACATAGCTCTGGACGTTTCCAGACGTGGAGTGAAACTGTTTTGAAAGTAGTACAAATTGCTCCTTCCTGCATATGCTAATTTTTCACACTCACATAGGTTGTATAAGTTTTATGAATCCTGGCTTGACCTATTCAAGTAGCTGAAAGCCTGTCACCACCTCTAGAAACAAGATTCACACCAATCCAATTCATATCATTTTTTCCAAAGGAATATGTTCTGGCCGGTCGAAAATGCATCTCACAAAAATAGGCATTTAAAAATCTACTTTGCAGTTTCAGAACACTAACATGACTGTGAAGTGTACACAAGTAAAATGGGACCGTTTCAAAGTACCTAATCCCTCATAAACTTCTGAGAGGAAGCATGTAATAAATCTACCTAATTTTCTGGAAAAGAAAGAGGGAGGATTTTTGTTAGCACCTCAGATGGGACTTGAACCCATAATCCCTGGCTTAGGAGGCCAGTGCCTTATCCATTAGGCCACTGAGGCACACATGCATAGCTCTTTTCTAGAGGCATTATTTAAATGTATTCTATGGTCAGACACCGGTGT
>NC_140585.1:133750703-133763203 GCF_964204655.1 Triturus cristatus
TGCCGCTCTTTTCGAAATTAAGACAGATCACGACTAGAAAAGGGGTTCTCGAAGAAGCCGTCCCTATTCCTCCTAGGGACACTCCAGGGCACTTCATGTATCACAAACATGGCTTAGACGCTATATTATTTCTTGATTTATGGGTAGACTATACCAAGGGATTACCAGAAAGTCAGAGGTGGCCCGCAGCGGGGACCTGGGATGCAGAGTGCATCATGAAAGTCGAGGAAGAGTTATGGAAAAGGAAAGTCAGACAGTCACAAAAAGACGCCGTTGAGTTATGGCGTAAAGAATCTCATAGACGTACAGAAAAAGCACGTAGACAGGAAGAAAGGAATAAAGAAAGTTCAAATAAAGTTCAAGGAAATCTATTAATTGAGGAAGGTATCCGAGTGAAATCAGAACAAGTAGACAGACAAAGAAATGCCCTTATGAATGGTATGTATCCCCTTCTGGCCGAAGGATTACCTAAGGCTACTCCAGAGATACCGAAAGACTTGCCACCCCCATTATTCCCAATCAAGGTACATCCTAAGGGGCATCCTAGAACCGCAGAAGATGTTTTTCTTTCCTCATATTTAGATGACGCAGCTCCCGAGTATGCTAATTCCGCCCCACATAGACCGCATATCAGGGAGGTCCTACGCCAAGATCCAGTACCCGTATCCCTACAGCAACAAATCGAGTCACAAGTTCCGGCAAGCACATCTGTTTCTGTATCTGTTCCTACAGCTACTTCTATAGCTGTGTCCACACCTATAGTTGCTGTGTCACGTTCAACGAATCCTTTCACACCCGACGCCCCAGATGGGGCCACGGGAGGTGCTACCAATATCTTTTCTACGCCACCTAGAATAAATAAACTTACTTTTCAAGAGTCAGCGCATTCACGTACACCCAAATTCGTAAGTGCTCGTGCACTTAAAGAACTTCTCGTAGATTGTAGATATGACCCGGTGCCCGGTATAGAGGACGAAATGACCCTGGCCTCATTGCGTATCAGACGAGCCGCAGTGTATTTAGCGAAGTTACCAGGAATGACTGCACATCTAGACGAAATATATCATTTTGTCCAAACAGGACGAGATCCAGAATGTATTAACAGAGCTATGGAATACCAGAAAGTAGAGATACAGGGGGAACTGTTACGTTTCCTCATAAACTGTATGATCAGAAATGTAGACCGACCGGGGGTAGACCCGGAAGCAATGCAAATTCTTACCAGATGGAGTCAGAATATATCAGAAGGGAGACATGACAAGCAAAATTGTATAATAGCCATGTGCCGAAAGATCCGTAAAGAAATAGAACGCCTACACAAAGAGAGATTAGAGGCAGACGAGTTCGAACAAAGCGAGGAAGAAGGGTCAGGACTGCCCGCAGGACAGTCGGACACCATAGCCTATGTAGGTAGAGGAAGATCTTGTAATAGGAATCAGACTAGATGTCATACTGACTCAATACATCCGATATGTCCAGATAATAACAGGAATTTTCAAATACCTATAATTAATATAAGGTCTAACGAGCGTTCGTTCCAAACCGCCGACAAACTACTACGAGAACGAAGGGGTTATCATTTTCTCGACTCCATGGATGAACAAGATTTAGCCAGGGCAGCTGTCCATTGGGTGGACAGTCCCGGAAAATATAGTGATGATACAGTAGTACGCACATTTTTGAATCTCACCCCAGATGAACAGAGGTTAGCTGGGATTTATATGATTCAACAACTCATTATACTATATCGGAGTCAGCATTCGGACCCTGGTCCCTTACCTGACATACTGACTGAATTGCTTATGAATAAATGGAGAGGTCCAGGTACTAAATTAATTAAAGAAATTCTAGAATCAAGAAAGCAGTATATTCTTTTTGTATGCTCAGAGCAGGTCTCAGTGCCCGTCAAGGAAAGAACCACGTATCACATGGATAGACAGAATCCGTTACGAGAAGTGCACCCAATAAAAGGCGAGGACAACGAGTTTAAGCGCGTATTTGTATATACGCCCATATCAAAAATAGAATTGTTACAAATGAAGAAAGTGGTACCCAGTCATGACAAAGATCCAGCGGGTTTTCACCGAGAAATTAAAGACATGTTACTCATGGGAGAGTATACCTATCCCGACATTATGACAATATTAAAGGTATTGATGCCTGCTGGCATTTATGAAAAACTCAAGGAAAAAGAGTGGGAGGTAGGTGACCAAAAGATAGAATGGTCAGTGTTAGAAGCGGAAGAAAAGGCCCGAACTGCAGGAGCAGGACTTGGGGATAAAACTAAAGCATTACCAGGTTTACTAGTACAGGTACTGCCACGTTTATTAACTACGAAAAAGGAAGATTGGGGAACGATTTCAGCCTGTAAGCAGAAGCAAGATGAAGACACTAGTGATTACTATGCCCGATTTGAAAAATGTTTTGGTATAAATAGTGGCATAAAAGCCAGTAGCGAATCATACCCGCATCTGTTTGCAACAAAATTAGTAGAAAATGCCCTGCCCCCAGTAAAGAATAGAGTATTAAAATTCGAGAGTACCTGGCAAGGTAACACTCCATCACAAATGTTACAAATGCTACAGTACCATCACAATAGAATTAGAGAGGAACAAGAACATGAACACAGACGCATGAAAGACACGAAAATGAAAATGCTAGTTTCTCAGACAGTTCCAGCGGAAGGACATAAAAAGGGTATGACACATTCCGATTCAGCAGGACCTGTAAAAGGGACATGCAATTATTGTAAAAAGCCAGGTCATTACGTACACGATTGTCCAGTTTTAAAACATAATATCGCCATAGGTAAAACACAAGAAAGATCACGGCCACTCAGACAAGATCAGAATGAACAAGGAGCTATGCAGCATGCCCAGGCCATGCCAGCCGCACAACAGCCAATACAGTTTGTGCCAGCTGCACCACCGTTGCCTGTTACTGCCACACAGACAACAACACGACAAATGTATCAGACCGCACAGTATGAATATCCCGAGTATCAGCGTTACGCATGAACAAGCCTAGAGAGGGAAGTTGATTTACCCCTTATCGAGATTCCTGTAGATCAAGAAGGACCTTATGTACATAGTGAATTATTAGGCCAAGATAGGAAGTTTTTACTCGATACAGGGGCAAGTCGAACAACTATAAAACGTAGTGAAGTTCCAGGGGCACCCCTCTCAGGCTCTCAGAATATTTCCCTTGGTTTTTCAGGAAAACCTATTGTTAATGAAGTGTCACAACCACTGCCACTTACGATAGGACCTCTGACCCGAACTACAGATTTATTGCTTACTAAATCATGTCCAGAAAATCTGTTAGGAATTAAAACCCTGAAAGCTCTAGGAGCCATAATATGTTGTTCTCCGGAAGGTGTAAGGTTGTTTTTACGTGATTTTAAAGGTCACTATGTGTCTAGAGACATGGATCCCCGACTGCAGACTTTACCTACACGTCTATGGGCACAAGGCCCTACTGATGTTGGTTGCATGAATATTACACCATATAGAGTCACATTAAAGGCAGGAGTGGTGCTACCACGAATGCGACAATACAAGTTACCACCAGATGCTGTAGTGGCTTTACTACAAATCATTGACGAGCTCATTGCCCAAGGAGTAGTTGTGGAAACAGACTCCAATGTATGTAATTCACCGATAATTCCGATTCTTAAACGAACAGATCCAAAGGCCCCGCCAGTATATCGATTGGTTATTGATCTGCGCGAATTAAACAAGTGCATTGTGCCACAATTTCCTGTGGTCCCAGATATCTCGTCATTACTGACAGCCATTGATTCCGAAGCAACATTCTTTACTGTAATTGATCTCAAGAATGCTTTTTTCAGCGTCCCAATAGATCCGGAAAGCCAATATTTGTTCGGATTTAGTTTAAATGGACGTAGCTTTAAATTCTCACGCGCACCTCAAGGATTTACAGAAAGCCCCAGCATCTATAGCCAAGCACTGAAACGAGAACTTGACAGTATCCACATGCCAGTTAACACTGCACTGCTTCAATACGTCGATGATCTGCTGATCACCGCGAGAAGCGAACCTGAATGTGAGAAAGCATCACTGACAGTTTTACAATTTCTAGCCGAAAAGGGGCACAAGGTGTCCCCTTCTAAGCTGCAATTCTGTGTCCAGCGAGTTGTTTATCTTGGACACTCGCTGTCCAAGGAGGGAAGGCAGCTTACACCCGACCGCATTCAGTTAATAGCTAACATGCCTATACCCAAGACACAAAAGGAGGTACGAGCTTTCATAGGCCTCACTTCATATTGTAGGCAGTGGATCCCTCAGTATGCATTTCTAGCAAAACCACTCATTCAGTTAACCACACAGGAGGCAGCCACATCGACTGTTCTCCCTTGGACTCAAGAACATACACAAGCTTTTGAAAGCCTAAAGAAAGCTTTATGCCAAGCACCTGTTTTAGCAACACCATGTTACAGAAAACAGTTTACACTCTTTGTTACAGAACGCGAAGGTACTGCCTTGTCAGTACTCACACAGGATCAAGCAGGAGCACACAAACCATGTGCTTATTTTTCTAGTACATTAGATCCCGTAGCTCAGGCTTTGCCTGCATGCCTGAAATCAGTGGCAGCGACAGCTTTAGCAATCAGACAAAGCGATGCCATAGTGTTAGGACATCCATTGACAGTTCAAGTACCACACGCAGTAGAGGTTCTTGTAAATAGAACACAAACACAACACTTGACTATAGCGCGACTTACAGGGTACGAACTTACACTGTTTCAGCCACATATAGAAATCAGACGCTGTAACACATTGAATCCTGCCACACTTTTGCCAGTAACCGGAACAGACCCACTAGCTCATGACTGTATTGAAGTTATTACTATAACGACAAAACCCAGACAAGACCTGACAGATGTTCCATTGTCCGATCCAGACCTGACGTTGTATGTAGATGGTTCATGTATGAGAACAAGTGCAGGAGAATTAGTGGCCGCTTACGCAGTCACAACAGATACTGAAGTCATTGAAACTAATCGTATAAATACTTTGTCAGCTCAAGCCGCAGAGCTCATCGCTCTGACACAAGCCTGTATTCAAGCCACGAATAAAAAAGTCAACATATACACTGATTCACGTTATGCATTCGGAGTTGTACATGACTTCGGCGTGCTGTGGCGAGAAAGAGGTTATTTAACTTCCCACGGTGCCCACATTCAGAACGGACCCCTCATTCATGCCTTATTAGATGCGATACATCTACCCACTGCAATATCAATTATGAAATGTAAGGCTCATACGAAGATTACTGATATCATTTCCCAAGGCAATGATCTAGCCGACAGAACAGCTAAACAGACGGCTCAAACTCAAACCCCCGACATGACAAAGACAATAGTCCCGACACCGACACATTGTATGACAGTTAAAGATCCTACTCTTGACGTGATTGACATACAGACACATGCTACACCAGACGAAATAAAGAAATGGACTGAATTAGGAGGGATCCAAACGGACCAAGGATGGATGATGAAGGAAAAGTCTGTATGGTTCCTTCCTGATTCAATGGTCCAAGTTATAATTAACACTATACATAGTCCAGCACATCTAGGAGAAAAAGCTATGCTAGACAGCATTCAACACATTTGGTTCAACAAACATTTACGAGCAGCAGCCAAACAAAAGGTCCGTACCTGTATGATCTGTTGCCAGTTTAACCCAGGAAAAAGCGTTCCCGTAGAACAGGGTGGATTTCATCCTCCTAATAATCCTTTTGAAGTACTCCAGATGGACTATATCCAGATGGAACGATGTCGAGGATTCAAATATGTTCTCGTAGTTGTCTGCGCTCTGTCCCGTTGGACAGAGGCGTACCCGGTTTCAGATTACACTGCCCCGACTACTGCCAAACAGTTGGTTCGAGAATTCTTCCCACGATACGGTTTACCACGTGTTGTTCACTCAGATAACGGCCAGCCGTTCTCATCCGAATTAATGAAACACGTTTCACTTCTGTTAGGTTATCAGTGGAAATTCCACTGTGTTCGACACCCCGAGGCAGCAGGTCTCGTAGAAAGACATAACCAGATACTGAAAATCAGATTGTCCAAAATATGCAGAGAGAAAGGTGTCGACTGGATAGTAGCGTTACCAGTTGCACTCTTTTACATGAGAATGGTAGCACACTCTCGAACAGGGCTATCCCCGTATGAGGTGATCTTCGGTAGACCACCAAATATGTGGGGGACGCCCGTACCACGCAAAATAACTGATATTGACTGCAATATGCTGACAGATTACTTGGCTTCCTTGATGTCTGCACTACAATCTTGTCGTTCACAGGTAGCTGCAGCCTTTCCCGACAACACCGAGGTGAAACCCCATGACGTGGTTCCGGGGGACCTGGTCTTTGTGAGGAATTTCGACCGAAAGACTCAGCTGGAGCCCAGGTGGAAAGCACCCAAGTTGGTCCTGCTGACCACAAGGACAGCCGTGAAGATCGAGGGCCGCAAGGGCTGGATTCATTCAAGTCATATCAAGAAATTTCATGGACTATCCTCGGATATAGACATTGTGCCCCGCACTCCCTCACAGACTGATTCAAAACTTCCTTTGGTTGAAAAGACTGAAACCGAACTTTACAAACTAAAGCTTAGGCCCAACAAGTCGAGCAATTTGATTGTTTAAGTCCTCTCCAAGGTGAAGCGGTTGAATTGTCTCTGACATGTATCCCTTGGACCTGAGTAGAGAAAATACCCGGAAAATGTTGAAACGACAGGCGTATTGTAAATCACTGCGTAGCCACTGCATAGTGACATTATTAATTCTGTTTTTATTAAGTCTTTTAATAATTGTTACAAGTATGTTGTTGCACATATATTACCCTATTTCTAGACATGTTTATAATATTGCTGCTGAACATTCTTTTAGTGACTTACCTCCACATGAATTGTCTTATAGACTTGCGCTGCGCAATAACACTTTCATTAGTATGTTACATCATTCCCATCAGACTCCCTCCCTATCAGAATTATGAAGGAGTCCTGCCATTCTTTCCACACCCATTTACACACAATGGCTCCTGTGGAGCATGGTTTAGTTTAATCAATTCCATAGACTCAGACACAGCAGTTTACCAAGATCATTGGGTATGGGGAAACCTGAACCTAGTTTTACTCAAGGTCTGTTACCGCGACAAGGAGGGTCGCCCCAAAAGAACAGGAACTGATCTAGAAAATGAAGTATATGGATTAGGTAATTTTACACCTAATCTCATGATTCTAAATGTCGTATCCGAAATTGAACTAGTCTTGCCCACCATGTCAGTATTCCCAGCGAAGGGTGAATTATGTGTAAGAAAAGTTGGTTCCATACATATGGGCCATAGTAAATGCACCACTACAGTAGAATTCAGTGATCAAGGCAAATCTTTATTTAGAGCTTCTCGCCATTCCTACTTTGTATGTGGTCAGACTGCATATATGCGTTTACCTCTAGATTGGGATGGTACCTGCTACATTGCATTCCTTTTGCCACCTGTTTTCCTAGCTCCTCCTGATTATTACAGAAATATTCATTTAGTACACAACAGGGAGCGGAGAGATCTCCCCATTGTCGATTACACTGAGACGGCATGGGACAAGTATGTAGATTTTAATAAAGGCATCTTTCCCTACATAGGTACCGTTACTAATAGTAAGCTGATACGTAGATTAACTAGAACCCTTGAAGCAGTAGTGAATGAGACTATTTCCGCCTTAGGCAATTTAACAGAAGAGCAGTCTGCTATGCGGATTGTTGTGCTTCAAAATCGTCTTGTCCTTGACGTCATCCTGGCTGATAGGGGCGGAGCTTGTAGGGTCATCGGATCAAGCTGCTGCGTATTCATACCAGAAAATTCGCCATCTGTATATAAAGCCATCACTCGCCTTCATAAGATTGTAAGCCAGATACACCAGAACCCAGGGACTTGGACTTGGTCCAGTTGGTTTTGGAGTGTGATATCAGCCTGGGGATGGAGAGTTTTATCCTTCCTAGGTATTGGCCTTCTCATACTATTCAGTTGCTGTCTATGTCTACAATGTGGACCAGCGATCTGTGGTCTGTGTGCCACATCGAGTATTCCACCACCAAGATTTCATTCGTCACGGAAGAAGAAAGAAGAACAAATGATGCTATATGAACAGATCAATGGATTAATGAAGATTGATATCTCTTGAAGGGCAAGTAGGGGACAAGGAGGGAATGTGGAAATATGGATTTTTCTGGTCAGTTATGTCCCCTATCTTGGACCCCAACGGTTCTATGTGCATATCACAAGTACATGTATGTTCCCTCCAGTTCCAGTTATGAAGACGCAAATACATGTGCGTCCAACGTCAACATGTCCTCTGTCAGATCCGCCATGAATAGGCCGGATATTCCATTCCTAAATATGAAAGGCCACCGGCTTTATATGGTTCACTTATGCCATTTTACAGTCCAGGCAAGTAGGCCCTGATTCTGTCATCAAAACTCTTCTTGCTTTCTGCCTCTGAAAGCTCCAGTCTGAGCCTGCATCTGTGACCATGAACTTTGTCTCATTCTCTGCGCGGCTCACGAAGCCTGACATCAGCCTATTCTCTGCCAAAAACTGTATTTCACCTTCGAATTATCTGCTTCCCCCTCAGCCGATGCATTCCTGCCTAGTAGTTTAAGTAAACATTCTTCCAGTTACCGAGCAAAAGGCCCGGCTTCTCTGCCCTTATGCAAGTAATTCATAGCCCTGTTACCATGGAATATTCCTACCCCCTCGCATTCAGTGTAGACACTTAGACGCTTGTACACGCACGCACAGTCAGGATAGAATAGATTCTGTCCGAGAGTCCTTCTTTCTTGGATAACATAGTTCTTTAAACATAGGATGTTAGATATGATTTGGGATTAGGTTGACTTGACCCCCCAGACTTTTTGTCTCCACATGTAGAGCTAAATGTCAAGTCCCCTTCACCCCCTAGTTACACGTCAATTACACGTCATGCTGCTGCGCGCGCATCTATGCCAAGTATTATCTTATAGATCCGCCTATAGGTGACATCATAACCAATTATGTTCCTTTTTACGCCTTATTACACCCATTTCTGGTTACGCAGAACAAATCGTCATTTTCCTTATCAATTGTTACGCCTACTGCATTCGCTTCATTGTAATGTATGTACTATAAAAGTTACTTCTTGTCAATAAAGTATGTACTTCACTTCCTGAACCCCCGTGGTGATGGAACTTGGAGCAACCGATTATAATCGATCACTGGAATAAAGCCCATTCCGAAACTCTAAAATCACGGATTCTGCCTCTCATTTTACTGAGCTATTTTATAATGTTTCTGTATCAAATTCAGTCCCGGTAAAGGAATTTTATTTACCACAATCAGTAGGACACGGAAAGAGGCACTAAGTCTCCTAACCAAGTTCAACCACACTCTGCAACTTAACCATTGCACTACAAATTAGGCCATGGGGGCATCAGCAAAGGCAGCCAATGTGCCGATCCTTTATACATTTTGTGTAGTACTTTTCTTACTCGGAGGCAAAATCAGCACTTTAACTGCCCAAATCATACAGATTTTACACATGTACCACTCTATGCACACATAGGCACACACCTTGCAGTTCTTCTACACACACTTAAGCTAAAAACCCATTCTGTCACGTCAAAATTCTGCAAACCTATTACATATTCAGTGCGTCGGCATAGAAGCACTTTTTAATGCCACTAAAATGCACAAGTAGTTAGACTGAAGATGCAACCTGAATGAGTTTACAGTATGTACTCCACTTTATTAATGATTAGTAATGAGAAACTGAGGACTACAAGAGTATTGGAAAATACTTTTTCCACTCTGAATGTAAAGCAGATTGTGTGATCATTGGCCAAAAATGACCACGAAGGGACTCGAACCCTCAATCTTCTGATCCGAAGTCAGACGCCTTATCCATTTGGCCACGCGGTCATCCGTTCACCTGAGATGATTTTTATCATGTAGGTGGTATGCATGGATGGAGAACATATTATTGAAAGGTATTCAGGTTTACATCCCATAGTGTTCTTTCAGCTCTTTTCGCTGGAAGCACTTTTTTGAAATCTATATATTGAGAATTTTATGAGTACGATATGCTTTTGTTTTCCTTTTTGCATACAAACCTCTTTCCTCATGAGTTTAAAGCTCATTTGTATGCTCTACATAGCTCTGGACGTTTCCAGACGTGGAGTGAAACTGTTTTGAAAGTAGTACAAATTGCTCCTTCCTGCATATGCTAATTTTTCACACTCACATAGGTTGTATAAGTTTTATGAATCCTGGCTTGACCTATTCAAGTAGCTGAAAGCCTGTCACCACCTCTAGAAACAAGGTTCACACCAATCCAAATCATATCATTTTTTCCAAAGGAATATGTTCTGGCCGGTCGAAAATGCATCTCACGAAAATAGGCATTTAAAAATCTACTTTGCAGTTTCAGAACACTAACATGACTGTGAAGTGTACACAAGTAAAATGGGACAGTTTCAAAGTACCTAATCCCTCACAAACTTCCGAGAGGAAGCATGTAATAAATCTACCTAATTTTCTGGAAAAGAAAGAGGGAGGATTTTTGTTATCACCTCAGATGGGACTCGAACCCACAATCCCTGGCTTAGGAGGCCAGTGCCTTATCCATTAGGCCACTGAGACACACATGCATAGCTCTTTTCTAGAGGCATTATTTAAATGTATTCTATGGTCAGACACCGGTGTGTGCACACAGGGCATTTCTCACTTCTCTCTATAAGTAAACTTCCCATTTTCATCCTCTTCCATCCCCGACTTTAACGCTCTCTTCTATGCTATAATGGAGACTTTGCAATTTTAGCAAGTGGAGAGAAATTGGAGAACCACTTTCGACTCCACACTTCTTCTTCACTTACTTCTTTTCTCAATATACTGGGCTTAGAAAATGGTATCAAGCCATCCTTATCATCAGTAGGACACGGAAAGAGGCACTAAGTCTCCTAACCAAGTTCAACCACACTCTGCAACTTAACCATTGCACTACAAATTAGGCAACGGGGGCATCAGCAAAGGCAGCCAATGTGCCGATCCTTTATACATTTTGTGTAGTACTTTTCTTACTCCGAGGCAAAATCAGCACTTTAACTGCCCAAATCATACAGATTTTACACATGTACCACTCTATGCAGACATAGGCACACACCTTGAAGTTCTTCTACACACACTTAAGCTAAAAACCCATTCTGTCACGTCAAAATTCTGCAAACCTATTACATATTCAGTGCGTCGGCATAGAAGCACTTTTTAATGCCACTAAAATGCACAAGTAGTTAGCCTGAAGATGCAACCTGAATGAGTTTACAGTATGTACTCCACTTTATTAATGATTAGTAATGAGAAAGTGAGGACTACAAGAGTATTGGAAAATACTTTTTTCACTCTGAATGTAAAGCAGATTGTGTGACCATTGGCCAAAAACGACCACGAAGGGACTCGAACCCTCAATCTTCTGATCCAAAGTCAGACGCCTTATCCATTAGGCCACGCAGTCATCCGTTCACCTGAGATGATTTTTATCATGTAGGTGGTATGCATGGATGGAGAACATATTATTGAAAGGTATTCAGGTTTACATCCCATAGTGTTCTTTCAGCTCTTTTCGCTGGAAGCACTTTTTTGGAATCTATATATTGAGAATTTTATGAGTACGATATGCTTTTGTTTTCCTTTTTGCATACAAACCTCTTTCCTCATGAGTTTAAAGCTCATTTGTATGCTCTACATAGCTCTGGACGTTTCCAGACGTGGAGTGAAACTGTTTTGAAAGTAGTACAAATTGCTCCTTCCTGCATATGCTAATTTTTCACACTCACATAGTTTGTATAAGTTTTATGAATCCTGGCTTGACCTATTCAAGTAGCTGAAAGCCTGTCACCACCCCTAGAAGCAAGATTCACACCAATCCAATTCAAATCATTTTTTCCAAAAGAATATGTTCTGGCCGGTCGAAAATGCATCTCACAAAAATAGGCATTTAATAATCTACTTTGCAGTTTCAGAACACTAAAATGACTGTGAAGTGTACACAAGTAAAATGGGACAGTTTCAAAGTACCTAATCCCTCATAAACTTCCGAGAGGAAGCATGTAATAAATCTACCTAATTTTCTGGAAAAGAAAGAGGGAGGATTTTTGTTATCACCTCAGATGGGACTTGAACCCACAATCCCTGGCTTAGGAGGTCAGTGCCTTATCCATTAGGCCACTGAGACACACATGCATAGCTCTTTTCTAGAGGCATTATTTAAATGTATTCTATGGTCAGACACCGGTGTGTGCACACAGGGCATTTCTCAGTTCTCTCTATAAGTAAACTTCCCATTTTCATCCTCTTCCATCCCCGACTTTAACGCTCTCTTCTATGCTATAATGGAGACTTTGCAATTTTAGCAAGTGGAGAGAAATTGGAGAACCACTTTCGAC
>NC_140585.1:133780703-133783203 GCF_964204655.1 Triturus cristatus
CTATATATTGAGAATTTTATGAGTACAATATGCTTTTGTTTTCCTTTTTCCATACAAACCTCTTTCCTCATGAGTTTAAAGCTCATTTGTATTCTCTACATAGCTCTGGAAGTTTCCAGACGTGGAGTGAAACTGTTTTGAAAGTAGGACAAATTGCTCCTTCCTGCATATGCTAATTTTTCACACTCACATAGGTTGTATACGTTTTATGTATCCTGGCTTGACCTATTCAAGTAGCTGAAAGCCTGTCACCACCTCTAGAAACAAGATTCACACCAATCCAATTCAAATCATGTTTTCCAAAGGAATATGTTCTGGCCGGTCGAAAATGCATCTCACAAAAATAGGCATTTAAAAATCTACTTTGCAGTTTCAGAACACTAACATGACTGTGAAGTGTACACAAGTAAAATGGGACCGTTTCAAAGTACCTAATCCCTCATAAACTTCTGAGAGGAAGCATGTAATAAATCTACCTAATATTCTGGAAAAGATAGAGGGAGGATTTTTGTTATCACCTCAGATGGGACTTGAACCCACAATCCCTGGCTTAGGAGGCCAGTGCCTTATCCATTATGCCACTGAGGTACACATGCATAGCTCTTTTCTAGAGGCATTATTTAAATGTATTCTATGGTCAGACACCGGTGTGTGCACACAGGGCATTTCTCACTTCTCTCTATAAGTAAACTTCCCATTTTCATCCTCTTCCATCCCCGACTTTAACGCTCTCTTCTATGCTATAATGGAGACTTTGCAATTTTAGCAAGTGGAGAGAAATTGGAGAACCACTTTCGACTCCACACTTCTTCTTCACTTACTTCTTTTCTCAATATACTGGGCTTAGAAAATGGTATCAAGCCATCCTTATCATCAGTAGGACACGGAAAGAGGCACTAAGTCTCCTAACCAAGTTCAACCACACTCTGCAACTTAACCATTGCACTACAAATTAGGCAACGGGGGCATCAGCAAAGGCAGCCAATGTGCCGATCCTTTATACATTTTGTGTAGTACTTTTCTTACTCGGAGGCAAAATCAGCACTTTAACTGCCCAAATCATACAGATTTTACACATGTACCACTCTATGCAGACATAGGCACACACCTTGCAGTTCTTCTACACACACTGAAGCTAAAAACCCATTCTGTCACGTCAAAATTCTGCAAACCTATTACATATTCAGTGCGTCGGCATAGAAGCACTTTTTAATGCCACTAAAATGCACAAGTAGTTAGACTGAAGATGCAACCTGAATGAGTTTACAGTATGTACTCCACTTTATTAATGATTAGTAATGAGAAAGTGAGGACTACAAGAGTATTGGAAAATACTTTTTCCACTCTGATTGTAAAGCAGATTGTGTGACCATTGGCCAAAAACAACCACGAAGGGACTCGAACCCTCAATCTTCTGATCTGACGTCAGACGCCTTATCCATTAGGCCACACTGTCATCCGTCCACCTGAGATGATTTTTATCATGTAGGTGGTATGCATGGATGGAGAACATATTATTGAAAGGTATTCAGGTTTACATCCCATAGTGTTCTTTCAGCTCTTTTTGCTGGAAGCACTTTTTTGGAATCTATATATTGAGAATTTTATGAGTACGATATGCTTTTGTTTTCCTTTTTGCATACAAACCTCTTTCCTCATGAGTTTAAAGCTCATTTGTATGCTCTACATAGCTCTGGACGTTTCCAGACGTGAAGTGAAACTGTTTTGAAAGTAGTACAAATTGCTCCTTCCTGCATATGCTAATTTTTCACACTCACATAGGTTGTATAAGTTTTATGAATCCTGGCTTGACCTATTCAAGTAGCTGAAAGCCTGTCACCACCTCTAGAAACAAGATTCACACCAATCCAATTCATATCATTTTTTCCAAAGGAATATGTTCTGGCCGGTCGAAAATGCATCTCACAAAAATAGGCATTTAAAAATCTACTTTGCAGTTTCAGAACACTAACATGACTGTGAAGTGTACACAAGTAAAATGGGACCGTTTCAAAGTACTTAATCCCTCATAAACTTCTGAGAGGAAGCATGTAATAAATCTACCTAATTTTCTGGAAAAGAAAGAGGGAGGATTTTTGTTATCACCTCAGATGGGACTTGAACCCATAATCCCTGGCTTAGGAGGCCAGGGCCTTATCCATTAGGCCACTGAGGCACACATGCATAGCTCTTTTCTAGAGGCATTATTTAAATGTATTCTATGGTCAGACACCGGTGTGTGCACACAGGGCATTTCTCACTTCTCTCTATAAGTAAACTTCCCATTTTCATCCTCTTCTATCCCCGACTTTAACGCTCTCTTCTATGCTATAATGGAGACTTTGCAATTTTAGCAAGTGGAGAGAAATTGGAGAACCACTTTCGACTCCACACTTCTTCTTCACTTACTTCTTTTCTCAATATACTGGGCTTAGAAAATGGTATCAAGACATCCTTATCATCAGTAGGACACGGAAAGAGACACTAAGTCTCCTAACCA
>NC_140585.1:133785703-133798203 GCF_964204655.1 Triturus cristatus
GCTGAAAGCCTGTCACCACCTCTAGAAACAAGATTCACACCAATCCAAATCATATCATTTTTTCCAAAGGAATATGTTCTGGCCGGTCGAAAATGCATCTCACAAAAATAGGCATTTAAAAATCTACTTTGCAGTTTCAGAACACTAACATGACTGTGAAGTGTACACAAGTAAAATGGGACAGTTTCAAAGTACCTAATCCCTCACAAACTTCCGAGAGGAAGCATGTAATAAATCTACCTAATTTTCTGGAAAAGAAAGAGGGAGGATTTTTGTTATCACCTCAGATGGGACTCGAACCCACAATCCCTGGTTTAGGAGGCCAGTGCCTTATCCATTAGGCCACTGAGACACACATGCATAGCTCTTTTCTAGAGGCATTATTTAAATGTATTCTATGGTCAGACACCGGTGTGTGCACACAGGGCATTTCTCACTTCTCTCTATAAGTAAACTTCCCATTTTCATCCTCTTCCATCCCCGACTTTAACGCTCTCTTCTATGCTATAATGGAGACTTTGCAATTTTAGCAAGTGGAGAGAAATTGGAGAACCACTTTCGACTCCACACTTCTTCTTCACTTACTTCTTTTCTCAATATACTGGGCTTAGAAAATGGTATCAAGCCATCCTTATCATCAGTAGGACACGGAAAGAGGCACTAAGTCTCCTAACCAAGTTCAACCACACTCTGCAACTTAACCATTGCACTACAAATTAGGCAACGGGGGCATCAGCAAAGGCAGCCAATGTGCCGATCCTTTATACATTTTGTGTAGTACTTTTCTTACTCCGAGGCAAAATCAGCACTTTAACTGCCCAAATCATACAGATTTTACACATGTACCACTCTATGCAGACATAGGCACACACCTTGAAGTTCTTCTACACACACTTAAGCTAAAAACCCATTCTGTCACGTCAAAATTCTGCAAACCTATTACATATTCAGTGCGTCGGCATAGAAGCACTTTTTAATGCCACTAAAATGCACAAGTAGTTAGCCTGAAGATGCAACCTGAATGAGTTTACAGTATGTACTCCACTTTATTAATGATTAGTAATGAGAAAGTGAGGACTACAAGAGTATTGGAAAATACTTTTTTCACTCTGAATGTAAAGCAGATTGTGTGACCATTGGCCAAAAACGACCACGAAGGGACTCGAACCCTCAATCTTCTGATCCAAAGTCAGACGCCTTATCCATTAGGCCACGCAGTCATCCGTTCACCTGAGATGATTTTTATCATGTAGGTGGTATGCATGGATGGAGAACATATTATTGAAAGGTATTCAGGTTTACATCCCATAGTGTTCTTTCAGCTCTTTTCGCTGGAAGCACTTTTTTGGAATCTATATATTGAGAATTTTATGAGTACGATATGCTTTTGTTTTCCTTTTTGCATACAAACCTCTTTCCTCATGAGTTTAAAGCTCATTTGTATGCTCTACATAGCTCTGGACGTTTCCAGACGTGGAGTGAAGCTGTTTTGAAAGTAGAACAAATTGCTCCTTCCTGCATATGCTAATTTTTCACACTCACATAGTTTGTATAAGTTTTATGAATCCTGGCTTGACCTATTCAAGTAGCTGAAAGCCTGTCACCACCCCTAGAAGCAAGATTCACACCAATCCAATTCAAATCATTTTTTCCAAAAGAATATGTTCTGGCCGGTCGAAAATGCATCTCACAAAAATAGGCATTTAATAATCTACTTTGCAGTTTCAGAACACTAACATGACTGTGAAGTGTACACAAGTAAAATGGGACAGTTTCAAAGTACCTAATCCCTCACAAACTTCCGAGAGGAAGCATGTAATAAATCTACCTAATTTTCTGGAAAAGAAAGAGGGAGGATTTTTGTTATCACCTCAGATGGGACTCGAACCCACAATCCCTGGTTTAGGAGGCCAGTGCCTTATCCATTAGGCCACTGAGACACACATGCATAGCTCTTTTCTAGAGGCATTATTTAAATGTATTCTATGGTCAGACACCGGTGTGTGCACACAGGGCATTTCTCACTTCTCTCTATAAGTAAACTTCCCATTTTCATCCTCTTCCATCCCCGACTTTAACGCTCTCTTCTATGCTATAATGGAGACTTTGCAATTTTAGCAAGTGGAGAGAAATTGGAGAACCACTTTCGACTCCACACTTCTTCTTCACTTACTTCTTTTCTCAATATACTGGGCTTAGAAAATGGTATCAAGCCATCCTTATCATCAGTAGGACACGGAAAGAGGCACTAAGTCTCCTAACCAAGTTCAACCACACTCTGCAACTTAACCATTGCACTACAAATTAGGCAACGGGGGCATCAGCAAAGGCAGCCAATGTGCCGATCCTTTATACATTTTGTGTAGTACTTTTCTTACTCCGAGGCAAAATCAGCACTTTAACTGCCCAAATCATACAGATTTTACACATGTACCACTCTATGCAGACATAGGCACACACCTTGAAGTTCTTCTACACACACTTAAGCTAAAAACCCATTCTGTCACGTCAAAATTCTGCAAACCTATTACATATTCAGTGCGTCGGCATAGAAGCACTTTTTAATGCCACTAAAATGCACAAGTAGTTAGCCTGAAGATGCAACCTGAATGAGTTTACAGTATGTACTCCACTTTATTAATGATTAGTAATGAGAAAGTGAGGACTACAAGAGTATTGGAAAATACTTTTTTCACTCTGAATGTAAAGCAGATTGTGTGACCATTGGCCAAAAACGACCACGAAGGGACTCGAACCCTCAATCTTCTGATCCAAAGTCAGACGCCTTATCCATTAGGCCACGCAGTCATCCGTTCACCTGAGATGATTTTTATCATGTAGGTGGTATGCATGGATGGAGAACATATTATTGAAAGGTATTCAGGTTTACATCCCATAGTGTTCTTTCAGCTCTTTTCGCTGGAAGCACTTTTTTGGAATCTATATATTGAGAATTTTATGAGTACGATATGCTTTTGTTTTCCTTTTTGCATACAAACCTCTTTCCTCATGAGTTTAAAGCTCATTTGTATGCTCTACATAGCTCTGGACGTTTCCAGACGTGGAGTGAAGCTGTTTTGAAAGTAGAACAAATTGCTCCTTCCTGCATATGCTAATTTTTCACACTCACATAGTTTGTATAAGTTTTATGAATCCTGGCTTGACCTATTCAAGTAGCTGAAAGCCTGTCACCACCCCTAGAAGCAAGATTCACACCAATCCAATTCAAATCATTTTTTCCAAAAGAATATGTTCTGGCCGGTCGAAAATGCATCTCACAAAAATAGGCATTTAATAATCTACTTTGCAGTTTCAGAACACTAAAATGACTGTGAAGTGTACACAAGTAAAATGGGACAGTTTCAAAGTACCTAATCCCTCATAAACTTCCGAGAGGAAGCATGTAATAAATCTACCTAATTTTCTGGAAAAGAAAGAGGGAGGATTTTTGTTATCACCTCAGATGGGACTTGAACCCACAATCCCTGGGTTAGGAGGTCAGTGCCTTATCCATTAGGCCACTGAGACACACATGCATAGCTCTTTTCTAGAGGCATTATTTAAATGTATTCTATGGTCAGACACCGGTGTGTGCACACAGGGCATTTCTCAGTTCTCTCTATAAGTAAACTTCCCATTTTCATCCTCTTCCATCCCCGACTTTAACGCTCTCTTCTATGCTATAATGGAGACTTTGCAATTTTAGCAAGTGGAGAGAAATTGGAGAACCACTTTCGACTCCACACTTCTTCTTCACTTACTTCTTTTCTCAATATACTGGGCTTAGAAAATGGTATCAAGCCATCCTTATCATCAGTAGGACACGGAAAGAGGCACTAAGTCTCCTAACCAAGTTCAACCACACTCTGCAACTTAACCATTGCACTACAAATTAGGCAGCGGGGGCATCAGCAAAGGCAGCCAATGTGCCGATCCTTTATACATTTTGTGTAGTACTTTTCTTACTCGGAGGCAAAATCAGCACTTTAACTGCCCAAATCATACAGATTTTACAAATGTAGCACTCAATGCACACATAGGCACACACCTTGCAGTTCTTCTACACACACTTAAGCTAAAAACCCATTCTGTCACGTCAAAATTCTGCAAACCTATTACATATTCAGTGCGTCGGCATAGAAGCACTTTTTAATGCCACTAAAATGCACAAGTAGTTAGACTGAAGATGCAACCTGAACGAGTTTACAGTATGTACTCCACTTTATTAATGATTAGTAATGAGAAAGTGAGGACTACAAGAGTATTGGAAAAGACTTTTTCCACTCTGAATGTAAAGCAGATTGTGTGACCATTGGCCAAAAACGACCACGAAGGGACTCGAACCCTCAATCTTCTGATCCGAAGTCAGACGTCTTATCCATTAGGCCACGCTGTCATCCGTCCACCTGAGATGATTTTTATCATGTAGGTGGTATGCATGGATGGAGAACATATTATTGAAAGGTATTCAGGTTTACATCCCATAGTGTTCTTTCAGCTCTTTTCGCTGGAAGCACTTTTTTGGAATCTATATATTGAGAATTTTATGAGTACAATATGCTTTTGTTTTCCTTTTTCCATACAAACCTCTTTCCTCATGAGTTTAAAGCTCATTTGTATTCTCTACATAGCTCTGGAAGTTTCCAGACGTGGAGTGAAACTGTTTTGAAAGTAGGACAAATTGCTCCTTCCTGCATATGCTAATTTTTCACACTCACATAGGTTGTATACGTTTTATGTATCCTGGCTTGACCTATTCAAGTAGCTGAAAGCCTGTCACCACCTCTAGAAACAAGATTCACACCAATCCAATTCAAATCATGTTTTCCAAAGGAATATGTTCTGGCCGGTCGAAAATGCATCTCACAAAAATAGGCATTTAAAAATCTACTTTGCAGTTTCAGAACACTAACATGACTGTGAAGTGTACACAAGTAAAATGGGACCGTTTCAAAGTACCTAATCCCTCATAAACTTCTGAGAGGAAGCATGTAATAAATCTACCTAATATTCTGGAAAAGATAGAGGGAGGATTTTTGTTATCACCTCAGATGGGACTTGAACCCACAATCCCTGGCTTAGGAGGCCAGTGCCTTATCCATTATGCCACTGAGGTACACATGCATAGCTCTTTTCTAGAGGCATTATTTAAATGTATTCTATGGTCAGACACCGGTGTGTGCACACAGGGCATTTCTCACTTCTCTCTATAAGTAAACTTCCCATTTTCATCCTCTTCCATCCCCGACTTTAACGCTCTCTTCTATGCTATAATGGAGACTTTGCAATTTTAGCAAGTGGAGAGAAATTGGAGAACCACTTTCGACTCCACACTTCTTCTTCACTTACTTCTTTTCTCAATATACTGGGCTTAGAAAATGGTATCAAGCCATCCTTATCATCAGTAGGACACGGAAAGAGGCACTAAGTCTCCTAACCAAGTTCAACCACACTCTGCAACTTAACCATTGCACTACAAATTAGGCAACGGGGGCATCAGCAAAGGCAGCCAATGTGCCGATCCTTTATACATTTTGTGTAGTACTTTTCTTACTCGGAGGCAAAATCAGCACTTTAACTGCCCAAATCATACAGATTTTACACATGTACCACTCTATGCAGACATAGGCACACACCTTGCAGTTCTTCTACACACACTGAAGCTAAAAACCCATTCTGTCACGTCAAAATTCTGCAAACCTATTACATATTCAGTGCGTCGGCATAGAAGCACTTTTTAATGCCACTAAAATGCACAAGTAGTTAGACTGAAGATGCAACCTGAATGAGTTTACAGTATGTACTCCACTTTATTAATGATTAGTAATGAGAAAGTGAGGACTACAAGAGTATTGGAAAATACTTTTTCCACTCTGATTGTAAAGCAGATTGTGTGACCATTGGCCAAAAACAACCACGAAGGGACTCGAACCCTCAATCTTCTGATCTGACGTCAGACGCCTTATCCATTAGGCCACGCGGTCATCCGTTCACCTGAGATGATTTTTATCATGTAGGTGGTATGCATGGATAGAGAACATCTTATTGAAAGGTATTCAGGTTTACATCCCATAGTGTTCTTTCAGCTCTTTTCGCTGGAAGCACTTTTTTGGAATCTATATATTGAGAATTTTATGAGTACGATATGCTTTTGTTTTCCTTTTTGCATACAAACCTCTTTCCTCATGAGTTTAAAGCTCATTTGTATGCTCTACATAGCTCTGGACGTTTCCAGACGTGGAGTGAAACTGTTTTGAAAGTAGTACAAATTGCTCCTTCCTGCATATGCTAATTTTTCACACTCACATAGTTTGTATAAGTTTTATGAATCCTGGCTTGACCTATTCAAGTAGCTGAAAGCCTGTCACCACCTCTAGAAGCAAGATTCACACCAATCCAATTCAAATCATTTTTTCCAAAAGAATATGTTCTGGCCGGTCGAAAATGCATCTCACAAAAATAGGCATTTAAAAATCTACTTTGCAGTTTCAGAACACTAACATGACTGTGAAGTGTACACAAGTAAAATGGGACAGTTTCAAAGTACCTAATCCCTCATAAACTTCCGAGAGGAAGCATGTAATAAATCTACCTAATTTTCTGGAAAAGAAAGGGCAGGATTTTTGTTATCACCTCAGATGGGACTCAAACCCACAATCCCTGGCTTAGGAGGCCAGTGCCTTATCCATTAGGCCACTGAGACACACATGCATAGCTCTTTTCTAGAGGCATTATTTAAATGTATTCTATGGTCAGACACCGGTGTGTGCACACAGGGCATTTCTCACTTCTCTCTATAAGTAAACTTCCCATTTTCATCCTCTTCCATCCCCGACTTTAACGCTCTCTTCTATGCTATAATGGAGACTTTGCAATTTTAGCAAGTGGAGAGAAATTGGAGAACCACTTTCGACTCCACACTTCTTCTTCACTTACTTCTTTTCTCAATATACTGGGCTTAGAAAATGGTATCAAGCCATCCTTATCATCAGTAGGACACGGAAAGAGGCACTAAGTCTCCTAACCAAGTTCAACCACACTCTGCAACTTAACCATTGCACTACAAATTAGGCAATGGGGGCATCAGCAAAGGCAGCCAATGTGCCGATCCTTTATACATTTTGTGTAGTACTTTTCTTACTCGGAGGCAAAATCAGCACTTTAACTGCCCAAATCATACAGATTTTACACATGTACCACTCTATGCACACATAGGCACACACCTTGCAGTTCTTCTACACACACTTAAGCTAAAAACCCATTCTGTCACGTCAAAATTCTGCAAACCTATTACATATTCAGTGCGTCGGCATAGAAGCACTTTTTAATGCCACTAAAATGCACAAGTAGTTAGACTGAAGATGCAACCTGAATGAGTTTACAGTATGTACTCCACTTTATTAATGATTAGTAATGAGAAAGTGAGGACTACAAGAGTATTGGAAAATACTTTTTCCACTCTGAATGTAAAGCAGATTGTGTGATCATTGGCCAAAAATGACCACGAAGGGACTCGAACCCTCAATCTTCTGATCCGAAGTCAGACGCCTTATTCATTTGGCCACGCGGTCATCCGTTCACCTGAGATGATTTTTATCATGTAGGTGGTATGCATGGATGGAGAACATATTATTGAAAGGTATTCAGGTTTACATCCCATAGTGTTCTTTCAGCTCTTTTCGCTGGAAGCACTTTTTTGAAATCTATATATTGAGAATTTTATGAGTACGATATGCTTTTGTTTTCCTTTTTGCATACAAACCTCTTTCCTCATGAGTTTAAAGCTCATTTGTATGCTCTACATAGCTCTGGACGTTTCCAGACGTGGAGTGAAACTGTTTTGAAAGTAGTACAAATTGCTCCTTCCTGCATATGCTAATTTTTCACACTCACATAGGTTGTATAAGTTTTATGAATCCTGGCTTGACCTATTCAAGTAGCTGAAAGCCTGTCACCACCTCTAGAAACAAGATTCACACCAATCCAAATCATATCATTTTTTCCAAAGGAATATGTTCTGGCCGGTCGAAAATGCATCTCACAAAAATAGGCATTTAAAAATCTACTTTGCAGTTTCAGAACACTAACATGACTGTGAAGTGTACACAAGTAAAATGGGACAGTTTCAAAGTACCTAATCCCTCACAAACTTCCGAGAGGAAGCATGTAATAAATCTACCTAATTTTCTGGAAAAGAAAGAGGGAGGATTTTTGTTATCACCTCAGATGGGACTCGAACCCACAATCCCTGGCTTAGGAGGCCAGTGCCTTATCCATTAGGCCACTGAGACACACATGCATAGCTCTTTTCTAGAGGCATTATTTAAATGTATTCTATGGTCAGACACCGGTGTGTGCACACAGGGCATTTCTCACTTCTCTCTATAAGTAAACTTCCCATTTTCATCCTCTTCCATCCCCGACTTTAACGCTCTCTTCTATGCTATAATGGAGACTTTGCAATTTTAGCAAGTGGAGAGAAATTGGAGAACCACTTTCGACTCCACACTTCTTCTTCACTTACTTCTTTTCTCAATATACTGGGCTTAGAAAATGGTATCAAGCCATCCTTATCATCAGTAGGACACGGAAAGAGGCACTAAGTCTCCTAACCAAGTTCAACCACACTCTGCAACTTAACCATTGCACTACAAATTAGGCAACGGGGGCATCAGCAAAGGCAGCCAATGTGCCGATCCTTTATACATTTTGTGTAGTACTTTTCTTACTCCGAGGCAAAATCAGCACTTTAACTGCCCAAATCATACAGATTTTACACATGTACCACTCTATGCAGACATAGGCACACACCTTGAAGTTCTTCTACACACACTTAAGCTAAAAACCCATTCTGTCACGTCAAAATTCTGCAAACCTATTACATATTCAGTGCGTCGGCATAGAAGCACTTTTTAATGCCACTAAAATGCACAAGTAGTTAGCCTGAAGATGCAACCTGAATGAGTTTACAGTATGTACTCCACTTTATTAATGATTAGTAATGAGAAAGTGAGGACTACAAGAGTATTGGAAAATACTTTTTTCACTCTGAATGTAAAGCAGATTGTGTGACCATTGGCCAAAAACGACCACGAAGGGACTCGAACCCTCAATCTTCTGATCCAAAGTCAGACGCCTTATCCATTAGGCCACGCAGTCATCCGTTCACCTGAGATGATTTTTATCATGTAGGTGGTATGCATGGATGGAGAACATATTATTGAAAGGTATTCAGGTTTACATCCCATAGTGTTCTTTCAGCTCTTTTCGCTGGAAGCACTTTTTTGGAATCTATATATTGAGAATTTTATGAGTACGATATGCTTTTGTTTTCCTTTTTGCATACAAACCTCTTTCCTCATGAGTTTAAAGCTCATTTGTATGCTCTACATAGCTCTGGACGTTTCCAGACGTGGAGTGAAGCTGTTTTGAAAGTAGAACAAATTGCTCCTTCCTGCATATGCTAATTTTTCACACTCACATAGTTTGTATAAGTTTTATGAATCCTGGCTTGACCTATTCAAGTAGCTGAAAGCCTGTCACCACCCCTAGAAGCAAGATTCACACCAATCCAATTCAAATCATTTTTTCCAAAAGAATATGTTCTGGCCGGTCGAAAATGCATCTCACAAAAATAGGCATTTAATAATCTACTTTGCAGTTTCAGAACACTAAAATGACTGTGAAGTGTACACAAGTAAAATGGGACAGTTTCAAAGTACCTAATCCCTCATAAACTTCCGAGAGGAAGCATGTAATAAATCTACCTAATTTTCTGGAAAAGAAAGAGGGAGGATTTTTGTTATCACCTCAGATGGGACTTGAACCCACAATCCCTGGGTTAGGAGGTCAGTGCCTTATCCATTAGGCCACTGAGACACACATGCATAGCTCTTTTCTAGAGGCATTATTTAAATGTATTCTATGGTCAGACACCGGTGTGTGCACACAGGGCATTTCTCAGTTCTCTCTATAAGTAAACTTCCCATTTTCATCCTCTTCCATCCCCGACTTTAACGCTCTCTTCTATGCTATAATGGAGACTTTGCAATTTTAGCAAGTGGAGAGAAATTGGAGAACCACTTTCGACTCCACACTTCTTCTTCACTTACTTCTTTTCTCAATATACTGGGCTTAGAAAATGGTATCAAGCCATCCTTATCATCAGTAGGACACGGAAAGAGGCTCTAAGTCTCCTAACCAAGTTCAACCACACTCTGCAACTTAACCATTGCACTACAAATTAGGCAGCGGGGGCATCAGCAAAGGCAGCCAATGTGCCGATCCTTTATACATTTTGTGTAGTACTTTTCTTACTCGGAGGCAAAATCAGCACTTTAACTGCCCAAATCATACAGATTTTACAAATGTAGCACTCAATGCACACATAGGCACACACCTTGCAGTTCTTCTACACACACTTAAGCTAAAAACCCATTCTGTCACGTCAAAATTCTGCAAACCTATTACATATTCAGTGCGTCGGCATAGAAGCACTTTTTAATGCCACTAAAATGCACAAGTAGTTAGACTGAAGATGCAACCTGAATGAGTTTACAGTATGTACTCCACTTTATTAATGATTAGTAATGAGAAAGTGAGGACTACAAGAGTATTGGAAAAGACTTTTTCCACTCTGAATGTAAAGCAGATTGTGTGACCATTGGCCAAAAACGACCACGAAGGGACTCGAACCCTCAATCTTCTGATCCGAAGTCAGACGTCTTATCCATTAGGCCACGCTGTCATCCGTCCACCTGAGATGATTTTTATCATGTAGGTGGTATGCATGGATGGAGAACATATTATTGAAAGGTATTCAGGTTTACATCCCATAGTGTTCTTTCAGCTCTTTTCGCTGGAAGCACTTTTTTGGAATCTATATATTGAGAATTTTATGAGTACAATATGCTTTTGTTTTCCTTTTTCCATACAAACCTCTTTCCTCATGAGTTTAAAGCTCATTTGTATTCTCTACATAGCTCTGGAAGTTTCCAGACGTGGAGTGAAACTGTTTTGAAAGTAGGACAAATTGCTCCTTCCTGCATATGCTAATTTTTCACACTCACATAGGTTGTATACGTTTTATGTATCCTGGCTTGACCTATTCAAGTAGCTGAAAGCCTGTCACCACCTCTAGAAACAAGATTCACACCAATCCAATTCAAATCATGTTTTCCAAAGGAATATGTTCTGGCCGGTCGAAAATGCATCTCACAAAAATAGGCATTTAAAAATCTACTTTGCAGTTTCAGAACACTAACATGACTGTGAAGTGTACACAAGTAAAATGGGACCGTTTCAAAGTACCTAATCCCTCATAAACTTCTGAGAGGAAGCATGTAATAAATCTACCTAATATTCTGGAAAAGATAGAGGGAGGATTTTTGTTATCACCTCAGATGGGACTTGAACCCACAATCCCTGGCTTAGGAGGCCAGTGCCTTATCCATTATGCCACTGAGGTACACATGCATAGCTCTTTTCTAGAGGCATTATTTAAATGTATTCTATGGTCAGACACCGGTGTGTGCACACAGGGCATTTCTCACTTCTCTCTATAAGTAAACTTCCCATTTTCATCCTCTTCCATCCCCGACTTTAACGCTCTCTTCTATGCTATAATGGAGACTTTGCAATTTTAGCAAGTGGAGAGAAATTGGAGAACCACTTTCGACTCCACACTTCTTCTTCACTTACTTCTTTTCTCAATATACTGGGCTTAGAAAATGGTATCAAGCCATCCTTATCATCAGTAGGACACGGAAAGAGGCACTAAGTCTCCTAACCAAGTTCAACCACACTCTGCAACTTAACCATTGCACTACAAATTAGGCAACGGGGGCATCAGCAAAGGCAGCCAATGTGCCGATCCTTTATACATTTTGTGTAGTACTTTTCTTACTCGGAGGCAAAATCAGCACTTTAACTGCCCAAATCATACAGATTTTACACATGTACCACTCTATGCAGACATAGGCACACACCTTGCAGTTCTTCTACACACACTGAAGCTAAAAACCCATTCTGTCACGTCAAAATTCTGCAAACCTATTACATATTCAGTGCGTCGGCATAGAAGCACTTTTTAATGCCACTAAAATGCACAAGTAGTTAGACTGAAGATGCAACCTGAATGAGTTTACAGTATGTACTCCACTTTATTAATGATTAGTAATGAGAAAGTGAGGACTACAAGAGTATTGGAAAATACTTTTTCCACTCTGATTGTAAAGCAGATTGTGTGACCATTGGCCAAAAACAACCACGAAGGGACTCGAACCCTCAATCTTCTGATCTGACGTCAGACGCCTTATCCATTAGGCCACGCGGTCATCCGTTCACCTGAGATGATTTTTATCATGTAGGTGGTATGCATGGATAGAGAACATCTTATTGAAAGGTATTCAGGTTTACATCCCATAGTGTTCTTTCAGCTCTTTTCGCTGGAAGCACTTTTTTGGAATCTATATATTGAGAATTTTATGAGTACGATATGC
>NC_140585.1:133805703-133808203 GCF_964204655.1 Triturus cristatus
TCAGTGCGTCGGCATAGAAGCACTTTTTAATGCCACTAAAATGCACAAGTAGTTAGACTGAAGATGCAACCTGAATGAGTTTACAGTATGTACTCCACTTTTTTAATGATTAGTAATGAGAAAGTGAGGACTACAAGAGTATTGGAAAAGACTTTTTCCACTCTGAATGTAAAGCAGATTGTGTGACCATTGGCCAAAAACGACCACGAAGGGACTCGAACCCTGAATCTTCTGATCCGAAGTCAGACGCCTTATCCATTAGGCCACACTGTCATCCGTCCACCTGAGATGATTTTTATCATGTAGGTGGTATGCATGGATGGAGAACATATTATTGAAAGGTATTCAGGTTTACATCCCATAGTGTTCTTTCAGCTCTTTTTGCTGGAAGCACTTTTTTGGAATCTATATATTGAGAATTTTATGAGTACGATATGCTTTTGTTTTCCTTTTTGCATACAAACCTCTTTCCTCATGAGTTTAAAGCTCATTTGTATGCTCTACATAGCTCTGGACGTTTCCAGACGTGGAGTGAAACTGTTTTGAAAGTAGTACAAATTGCTCCTTCCTGCATATGCTAATTTTTCACACTCACATAGGTTGTATAAGTTTTATGAATCCTGTCTTGACCTATTCAAGTAGCTGAAAGCCTGTCACCACCTCTAGAAACAAGATTCACACCAATCCAATTCATATCATTTTTTCCAAAGGAATATGTTCTGGCCGGTCGAAAATGCATCTCACAAAAATAGGCATTTAAAAATCTACTTTGCAGTTTCAGAACACTAACATGACTGTGAAGTGTACACAAGTAAAATGGGACCGTTTCAAAGTACCTAATCCCTCATAAACTTCTGAGAGGAAGCATGTAATAAATCTACCTAATTTTCTGGAAAAGAAAGAGGGAGGATTTTTGTTATCACCTCAGATGGGACTTGAACCCACAATCCCTGGCTTAGGAGGCCAGTGCCTTATCCATTAGGCCACTGAGGCACACATGCATAGCTCTTTTCTAGAGGCATTATTTAAATGTATTCTATGGTCAGACACCGGTGTGTGCACACAGGGCATTTCTCACTTCTCTCTATAAGTAAACTTCCCATTTTCATCCTCTTCTATCCCCGACTTTAACGCTCTCTTCTATGCTATAATGGAGACTTTGCAATTTTAGCAAGTGGAGAGAAATTGGAGAACCACTTTCGACTCCACACTTCTTCTTCACTTACTTCTTTTCTCAATATACTGGGCTTAGAAAATGGTATCAAGCCATCCTTATCATCAGTAGGACACGGAAAGAGACACTAAGTCTCCTAACCAAGTTCAACCACACTCTGCAACTTAACCATTGCACTACAAATTAGGCAACGGGGGCATCAGCAAAGGCAGCCAATGTGCCGATCCTTTATACATTTTGTGTAGTACTTTTCTTACTCGGAGGCAAAATCAGCACTTTAACTGCCCAAATCATACAGATTTTACACATGTACCACTCTATGCACACATAGGCACACACCTTGCAGTTCTTCTACACACACTTAAGCTAAAAACCCATTCTGTCACGTCAAAATTCTGCAAACCTATTACATATTCAGTGCGTCGTCATAGAAGCACTTTTTAATGCCACTAAAATGCACAAGTAGTTAGACTGAAGATGCAACCTGAATGAGTTTACAGTATGTACTCCACTTTATGAATGATTAGTAATGAGAAAGTGAGGACTACAAGAGTATTGGAAAAGACTTTTTCCACTCTGAATGTAAAGCAGATTGTGTGACCATTGGCCAAAAACGACCACGAAGGGACTCGAACCCTCAATCTTCTGATCCGAAGTCAGACGCCTTATCCATTAGGCCACGCGGTTATCCGTCCACCTGAGATGATTTTTATCATGTAGGTGGTATGCATGGATGGAGAACATATTATTGAAAGGTATTCAGGTTTACATCCCATAGTGTTCTTTCAGCTCTTTTCGCTGGAAGCACTTTTTTGGAATCTATATATTGAGAATTTTATGAGTACGATATGCTTTTGTTTTCCTTTTTCCATACAAACCTCTTTCCTCATGAGTTTAAAGCTCATTTGTATGCTCTACATAGCTCTGGACGTTTCCAGACGTGGAGTGAAACTGTTTTGAAAGTAGTACAAATTGCTCCTTCCTGCATATGCTAATTTTTCACGCTCACATAGTTTGTATAAGTTTTATGAATCCTGGCTTGACCTATTCAAGTAGCTGAAAGCCTGTCACCACCTCTAGAAACAAGATTCACACCAATCCAATTCAAATCATTTTTTCCAAAAGAATATGTTCTGGCCGGTCGAAAATGCATCTCAGAAAAATAGGCATTTAAAAATCTACTTTGCAGTTTCAGAACACTAACATGACTGTGAAGTGTACACAAGTAAAATGGGACAGTTTCAAAGTACCTAATCCCTCATAAACTTCCGAGAGGAAGCATGTAATAAATCTACCTAATTTTCTGGAAGAGAAAGAGGGACGATT
>NC_140585.1:133815703-133870703 GCF_964204655.1 Triturus cristatus
TAGGAAGCGACCCCTTGGGCAAGGGTCGCTTCCTTGGGCCCCTAAATGTTTTGAAGACTTTTCTTGCCCCTCTGTGGGCAGATCGGTTTTATTTTTTTGCCGTTTCTGCTCCCATTGGAGGCAGAAAAGCCCACTAGACACCAGGGAATTAGTTCAATTAGAAATAGAAGTGACCCCTCGCTTCCAGGGTGCAATTTGTTATATGTATTTGGCTCACCTGCCCCGGGACTGAATAGCCTTTTTTTTCCTGCTGTTTTCTGCCTGACCTGGCACACAAACCGATTGACCATTTGGGTAGTGACATGGCATGTTATAATGTTTATTGTTATATTTTTTGTGATTTCCAATTGTAATGTTTTTTTTGTTTACTTTTTTGTTCTAGGTGAAGGCTTTTCTTCTGTTCACGGTGACGTTTTGGTTCTGGTGGTTTTGCTGTTTGTGTAGTTTGGTAAGAGACTGTTTTTTTGTACAATGCAAATGTGTTTGATTTCTCTGCCTGTTTTTTTTTGCAAATGGTGTAATAATAGCAGTATGTTTGGTTTTTGAGTTTCAAAAACTTTTTGCATTGGTGCACGATGTGTATTTTGTTGTCTTGTGAGTAATTTTTTTTTTTTCTTCTTTCTAGTTTGATATCGTTGGTCTTTGCTGTGTCACTGCAGAGTTTGTTTCTGGTGAGTGTAGCTGTCTCTTTTGATTTTGGATTGTATAGTTTTTGAGTACATTGATCTTATTGATATAAGGTACACATTTCTTTACTTACTTGGTTTGCACATTGTTGGTTGTTGTTGACTTGTTTGTGCAGTCTTCCATCTTAGTAGGTATAATGGCTAGCCGCAGGATGACTGCTCAGCAGGTTGTTGGTTTGCTGTTTGAGTCTTCCTCTGATATTGGGTCAGAGACTGACTCTGCTTCTGAGGGAGAGGGGGCAGGGGACGATTCTGGCAGTGAGTTTTCTCTCCGTATGGGGTCATCGGATGATGAAGATACTCTTAGTGCGGATGAAGTGCCTGTGTTAGAGGAGGAGACTGATGTGCCGATAGTGCGGCAAGAGGCATCTGGGCTGCAGCCTGCGGCTGCAAGGCTTCCCGTTGGTGTAGTGCGGCAAGAGACATCTGGGCTGCAGGCTGGGACTGCAAGGCTTCCCGTTGGTGTAGTGCGGCAAGAGGCATCTGGGCTGCAGGCTGGGGCTGCAAGCCTTTCCGTTGGTGTAGTGCGGCAAGAGACATCTGGGCTGCAGGCTGGGGCTGCAAGTCTTCCCGTTGAAAGTGATGACCTCTGGGTTGCCCCTGGCATGGTGCAGCCGGAATTTCCTGAGTTTACTGGTGTTCCAGGGTCTAGAGTGAATACCGAGAACTTTTTGCCTGTAAATTTTTTTCAGTTGTTTATGGACGATGTGTTTTTGGCAGAGATTGTTGAGCAGACTAATTTGTATGCCGAACAGTTTTTGAGGGACAACAGTGCCAGTCTTAAGCCACACTCTAGAGCTACCCGGTGGACTCCCACAAATGTTGAAGAGATGAAGAAGTTCTTGGGTTTAACTTTTTTGATGGGCTTGCTAAGGAAGCCATCATTGGCTTCATATTGGTCTAGCAGTCCCTTGATGGCAACGTCTATTTTTCCGGCAGTCATGAGTCGTGACAGGTATTTGCTTCTGCTTCGGATGATGCACTTTGTAGATAATGGTTTAGCGTTGCCACGAGATCACCCTGATTGTGACCGTCTTTTTAAGATTAGGCCTGTCCTTGATCACTTTGTTGATCGATTTTCTGAGATTTATGCCCCTGGTAGAGAAATTGCAGTGGATGAGTCTTTGGTGTTGTTCAAGGGCCGCTTGGTTTTTAGGCAATACATTCCTAGTAAGAGGGCACGCTATGGAATAAAGCTGTATATGCTGTGTGACAGTAGGACTGGATATGTCTCTAATTTCAGGGTGTACACCGGTAAGGAATCTAGGTTTAACCTCCCTGGTTGTCCGTCCACTTTTGGAGTGACTGAGAAAATTGTTTGGGAACTTGGAAGAGGATTTTTTAACAAAGGCCACCATTTATATGTAGATAACTTCTACACTGGTGTGCGGTTGTTCAGGGAATTGGCCAAAGTGGACACTTTTGCTTGTGGCACAGTCCGCTGTAACCGTAAAGGTTTTCCGAAATAACTTGTTTGTCAAAAGCTTGTGCGGGGACAGTGCAGTGCGTTGCGTTGCCAGGAGCTTCTTGCTGTGAAGTTTACAGACAGGAGAGATGTCTACATGCTGACTTCCATCCATGATGAAAGCACTGCACCTGTGACTGTTTGGGGTCAGGTCGCTGAAGCGCGCAAACCTGTATGTGTTTTAGACTATAATAGGTACATGGGTGGTGTTGACAGAGTAGATCAGAGGTTGGAACCTTACACTGCTCTTCGTAAGGCTTACATTTGGTACAAGAAGTTGGCTATCCATCTTTTCCACTTGGCAATGTTTAATGCTTTTGTTGTGTTCCAGGATTCTTGCCCTGAGTCAAAGATGACTTTTGCTAAGTTTCAGGAGTCTGTAATAGGCAGCCTTGTTGTAGTGGAACAGGCAAGTGTTCCTAGAGTTGGACTGGTGGAGGATGTTGCTAGATTGAAAGAACGCCACTTTCCAGATCACATTCCTCCCACACCCGCAAAAGATTTTCCCAGTAGGAGATGTAGAGTCTGTTGGCGAAGAGGTTCGCGGAAGGAGAGTCGTATGTACTGCCCCGACTGTCCTTCTCATCCTGCACTGTGTCTCTCTGCTTGTTTTAGAGCGTACCACACGCGAAATAATTTTTGGGAGGATTCTTGAGTGGTAAAGTGAACTGCCTGGTCTGTATTCTTTGGATAATTTGATTCTGTTTCAATGTTGGTGTTAGTGCAATGTATTTAGTTGCTGATTTTCTGTTAGAAGATTTGTATCTATTTGCAATTTGTTTGTGTTTTTATTTTTTTCTAAAAAAATCCAAAATGTGATGGCGGTGTGTGTAGGCTTGCGCTTGGCTGTTGGTGTGTGTGGACTGGCACTTGGTTGGTGGTGTGCGTGGAATGGTGCTTGGCTGACGGTGTGCGTGGACTGGCGGTGTGCATGGACTGGCGGTGTGCGTGGACTGGTGCGTGGCTGGTGGTGTGCGTGGAATGGTGCTTGGCTGGCGGTGTGCGTGGACTGGTGCGTGGCTGGTGGTGTGCGTGGAATGGTGCTTGGCTGGCGGTGTGCGTGGAATGGTGCTTGGCTGGTGGTGTGCGTGGAATGGTGCTTGGCTGGCGCTGTGCGTGGACTGGTACTTGGCTGGCAGTGTGTGTGGACTGGTGGTGTGTGCGGACTGGTGTTTGGCTGGTGGTGTCCGTGGACTGGAGCTTGGCTGGTGGTGTCCGTGGACTGGAGCTTGTCTGGTGGTGTGTGTGGACTGGAGCTTGGCTGGCGGTGTGCGTGGAATGGTGCTTGTCTGGTGGTGTCCGTGGACTGGAGCTTGGCTGGCGGTGTAGGTGGATTGGCGATTGGCTGCCGGTGTGCCTGGACTGGCGATTGGATGGCGGTGTGCCTGGACTGGCGCTTGGCTAGCGGTGTGCGTGGACTGGCGTTTGGCTAGCGGTGTGTGTCGACTGGTGCTTGGCTGGCTGTGTGTGAGTAGTGACTTTCTGCTGGTCACTACACACACTGCTAGCTGAGTGCCACTCCACGCAATCCTTCAGCCTGTGTAGTTGCTGTGTCTGGATTGTGGGCGTGTGAAAGTGATGGGCCCTTGAATGGCGCTGTGTGCTGGTGTGAGTTTTGTTATGTGATGGGCCCGCGGCTGGCGGTGTGAATGGTTTTGTATGTCTCACACGTATGAAAGGTGTATGAATGGCCTGTAAAGAGGTTGGTGCCTTGTCGTGGCTTTACAGCTCACGAGCTGTGAGTCAATGGTTCAGTTTCTTGCCCTTTCAATTATTACCAGTGCATTTCATGTTTTGTGAAATCACTTGGTAATACAATTTTATCTACTGAACCATCACTCACCCTCGTGCCAAATCCAACCAGTATGTGTGTGTGCTTGCGGGTTAGATGACTGTGCAGTAATATTTGTCTTTCTGAAGCAGGGTGTACCTTGTCCCTTTTTGGTGATTTTTGTACTGTGTTGCTTTTGTACCTGGTGGTGCGAATGGTCTTGTTTGTATCACGTATGAAAGGTGTGTGAATGGCCTGTAAAGCGGTTGGTGCCTTGACGTGGCTTTACAGCTCACGAGCTGCAAGTCATTGGTTTGGTTTTTTGTGAATTTAATTATTGACAGTGCATTTCATTTTTGTGAAATCTCTTGTTAATAAAATTTAATACACTGAACCATGACTTGCCCTCGTGCCAAATCCAACCAGTATGTGTGTGTGTTTGAGGAATAGAGGGTTGTGCAGGAATCTTTGTTTTTTGTTTCTCTGCCAAGGTACACTTTCCATGTAAGAATAACCCACCAACTGTAGATATTGTCGAAAACCTTTGGGAGTTCATGGTGATGTCTCTCTAGTGATTTGAAAAATATTTTTTATCCCCATTGTCCTGTAAACCTCAAATTGTCTGCCACATTTTCTTTGCAGTATTATTCCTAAATTCTCACGCTGTAGTAACAATAGGTAATCTGGTTTTGCAAGGGGGGTTACTTTGGTTTTTTGCCCAGGGCTCGGCGGCCATCTAGGGAAACCTTTCCAACCCACGCATTTCTGAAAACTAGACACCCGGCGGCTTCCAGGGAGGTATGGCTTGCGTGGATCCCCCAACGTTTCCTTACCTAGAATCCCCTGCAAACCTCAATTTTTGCCCAAAAAATCACTTTTTTCACACATTTTGGGGTGGGAAAGTAGTGGCATCACCGGGCTCACACAAATTTACCACCACCCAGCGTTCCCCCAGGTCTCCCGGTAAAAATGGTGCCTCACTTGTGTGGGAGGCCCAAGTACCCGCGGCAGGCAAGGGCCCCAAACGTAGTGAGGCGACCTCAAGATGGCCTATCGCCAAACCACCTGGTTTTGCAAGGGGGGTCACTTTGGTTTTTGGCCCGGTGCGCGGCGGCCATCTAGGGAAACCTACCAAACCCAGGCATTTTTGAAAACTAGACACCCGGCGGCTTCCAGGGAGGTATGGCTTGCGTGGATCCCCCAACGTTTCCTTACCCAGAATCCCCTGCAAACCTCAAATTTTGCCCAAAAAATCACTTTTTTCACACATTTTGGGGTGGGAAAGTAGTGGCATCACCGGGCTCACACAAATTTACCACCACCCAGCGTTCCCCCAGGTCTCCCGGTAAAAATGGTGCCTCACTTGTGTGGGAGGCCCAAGTACCCGCGGCAGGCAAGGGCCCCAAACGTAGTGAGGCGACATCAAGATGGCCTATCGCCAAACCACCTGGTTTTGCAAGGGGGGTCACTTTGGTTTTTGGCCCGGTGCACGGCGGCCATCTAGGGAAACCTACCAAACCCAGGCATTTTTGAAAACTAGACACCCGGCGGCTTCCAGGGAGGTATGGCTTGCGTGGATCCCCCAACGTTTCCTTACCCAGAATCCCCTGCAAACCTCAATTTTTGCTCAAAAAATCACTTTTTTCACACATTTTGGGGTGGGAAAGTAGTGGCATCACCGGGCTCACACAAATTTACCACCACCCAGCGTTCCCCCAGGTCTCCCGGTAAAAATGGTGCCTCACTTGTGTGGGAGGCCCAAGTACCCGCGGCAGGCAAGGGCCCCAAACGTAGTGAGGCGACCTCAAGATGGCCTATCGCCAAACCACCTGGTTTTGCAAGGGGGGTCACTTTGGTTTTTGGCCCGGTGCACGGCGGCCATCTAGGGAAACCTACCAAACCCAGGCATTTTTGAAAACTAGACACCCGGCGGCTTCCAGGGAGGTATGGCTTGCGTGGATCCCCCAACGTTTCCTTACCCAGAATCCCCTGCAAACCTCAATTTTTGCTCAAAAAATCACTTTTTTCACACATTTTGGGGTGGGAAAGTAGTGGCATCACCGGGCTCACACAAATTTACCACCACCCAGCGTTCCCCCAGGTCTCCCGGTAAAAATGGTGCCTCACTTGTGTGGGAGGCCCAAGTACCCGCGGCAGGCAAGGGCCCCAAACGTAGTGAGGCGACCTCAAGATGGCCTATCGCCAAACCACCTGGTTTTGCAAGGGGGGTCACTTTGGTTTTTGGCCCGGTGCGCGGCGGCCATCTAGGGAAACCTACCAAACCCAGGCATTTTTGAAAACTAGACACCCGGCGGCTTCCAGGGAGGTATGGCTTGCGTGGATCCCCCAACGTTTCCTTACCCAGATTCCCCTGCAAACCTCAATTTTTGCCCAAAAAATCACTTTTTTCACACATTTTGGGGTGGGAAAGTAGTGGCATCACCGGGCTCACACAAATTTACCACCACCCAGCGTTCCCCCAGGTCTCCCGGTAAAAATGGTGCCTCACTTGTGTGGGAGGCCCAAGTACCCGCGGCAGGCAAGGGCCCCAAACGTAGTGAGGCGACCTCAAGATGGCCTATCGCCAAACCACCTGGTTTTGCAAGGGGGGTCACTTTGGTTTTTGGCCCGGTGCGCGGCGGCCATCTAGGGAAACCTACCAAACCCAGGCATTTTTGAAAACTAGACACCCGGCGGCTTCCAGGGAGGTATGGCTTGCGTGGATCCCCCAACGTTTCCTTACCCAGAATCCCCTGCAAACCTCAATTTTTGCTTAAAAAATCACTTTTTTCACACATTTTGGGGTGGGAAAGTAGTGGCATCACCGGGCTCACACAAATTTACCACCACCCAGCGTTCCCCCAGGTCTCCCGGTAAAAATGGTGCCTCACTTGTGTGGGAGGCCCAAGTACCCGCGGCAGGCAAGGGCCCCAAACGTAGTGAGGCGACCTCAAGATGGCCTATCGCCAAACCACCTGGTTTTGCAAGGGGGGTCACTTTGGTTTTTGGCCCGGTGCACGGCGGCCATCTAGGGAAACCTACCAAACCCAGGCATTTTTGAAAACTAGACACCCGGCGGCTTCCAGGGAGGTATGGCTTGCGTGGATCCCCCAACGTTTCCTTACCCAGAATCCCCTGCAAACCTCAAATTTTGCCCAAAAAATCACTTTTTTCACACATTTTGGGGTGGGAAAGTAGTGGCATCACCGGGCTCACACAAATTTACCACCACCCAGCGTTCCCCCAGGTCTCCCGGTAAAAATGGTGCCTCACTTGTGTGGGAGGCCCAAGTACCCGCGGCAGGCAAGGGCCCCAAACGTAGTGAGGCGACCTCAAGATGGCCTATCGCCAAACCACCTGGTTTTGCAAGGGGGGTCACTTTGGTTTTTGGCCCGGTGCACGGCGGCCATCTAGGGAAACCTACCAAACCCAGGCATTTTTGAAAACTAGACACCCGGCGGCTTCCAGGGAGGTATGGCTTGCGTGGATCCCCCAACGTTTCCTTACCCAGAATCCCCTGCAAACCTCAATTTTTGCCCAAAAAATCACTTTTTTCACACATTTTGGGGTGGGAAAGTAGTGGCATCACCGGGCTCACACAAATTTACCACCACCCATCGTTCCCCCAGGTCTCCCGGTAAAAATGGTGCCTCACTTGTGTGGGAGGCCCAAGTACCCGCGGCAGGCAAGGACAACAAACGTAGTGAGGCGACCTCAAGATGGCCTATCGCCAAACCACCTGGTTTTGCAAGGGGGGTCACTTTGGTTTTTGGCCCGGTGCACGGCGGCCATCTAGGGAAACCTACCAAACCCAGGCATTTTTGAAAACTAGACACCCGGCGGCTTCCAGGGAGGTATGGCTTGCGTGGATCCCCCAACGTTTCCTTACCCAGAATCCCCTGCAAACCTCAAATTTTGCCCAAAAAATCACTTTTTTCACACATTTTGGGGTGGGAAAGTAGTGGCATCACCGGGCTCACACAAATTTACCACCACCCAGCGTTCCCCCAGGTCTCCCGGTAAAAATGGTGCCTCACTTGTGTGGGAGGCCCAAGTACCCGCGGCAGGCAAGGACAACAAACGTAGTGAGGCGACATTTGGGATAGGCAATGTTGATGTTGCCTCACTACGTTTGTTGTCCTTGCCTGCCGCGGGTACTTGGGCCTCCCACACAAGTGAGGCACCATTTTTACCGGGAGACCTTGGGGAACGCTGGGTGGTGGTAAATTTGTGTGAGCCCGGTGATGCCACTAATTTTCCACCCCAAAATGTGTGAAAAAAGTGATTTTTTGAGCAAAAATTGAGGTTTGCAGGGGATTCTGGGTAAGGAAACGTTGGGGGATCCACGCAAGCCATACCTCCCTGGAAGCCGCCGGGTGTCTAGTTTTCAAAAACTGCCTGGGTTTGGTAGGTTTCCCTAGATGGCCGCCGTGCACCGGGCCAAAAACCAAAGTGACCCCCCTTGCAAAACCAGGTGGTTTGGCGATAGGCCATCTTGATGTCGCCTCACTACGTTTGGGGCCCTTGCCTGCCGCGGGTACTTGGGCCTCCCACACAAGTGAGGCACCATTTTTACCGGGAGACCTGGGGGAACGCTGGGTGGTGGTAAATTTGTGTGAGCCCGGTGATGCCACTACTTTCCCACCCCAAAATGTGTGAAAAAAGTGATTTTTTGAGCAAAAATTGAGGTTTGCAGGGGATTCTGGGTAAGGAAACGTTGGGGGATCCACGCAAGCCATACCTCCCTGGAAGCCGCCGGGTGTCTAGTTTTCAAAAACTGCCTGGGTTTGGTAGGTTTCCCTAGATGGCCGCCGTGCACCGGGCCAAAAACCAAAGTGACCCCCCTTGCAAAACCAGGTGGTTTGGCGATAGGCCATCTTGATGTCGAATCACTACGTTTGGGGCCCTTGCCTGCCGCGGGTACTTGGGCCTCCCACACAAGTGAGGCACCATTTTTACCGGGAGACCTGGGGGAATGCTGGGTGGTGGTAAATTTGTGTGAGCCCGGTGATGCCACTACTTTCCCACCCCAAAATGTGTGAAAAAAGTGATTTTTTGGGCAAAATTTGAGGTTTGCAGGGGATTCTGGGTAAGGAAACGTTGGGGGATCCACGCAAGCCATACCTCCCTGGAAGCCGCCGGGTGTCTAGTTTTCAAAAATGCCTGGGTTTGGTAGGTTTCCCTAGATGGCCGCCGCGCACCGGGCCAAAAACCAAAGTGACCCCCCTTGCAAAACCAGGTGGTTTGGCGATAGGCCATCTTGAGGTCGCCTCACTACGTTTGGGGCCCTTGCCTGCCGCGGGTACTTGGGCCTCCCACACAAGTGAGGCACCATTTTAACCGGGAGACCTGGGGGAACGCTGGGTGGTGGTAAATTTGTGTGAGCCCGGTGATGCCACTACTTTCCCACCCCAAAATGTGTGAAAAAAGTGATTTTTTGGGCAAAATTTGAGGTTTGCAGGGGATTCTGGGTAAGGAAACGTTGGGGGATCCACGCAAGCCATACCTCCCTGGAAGCCGCCGGGTGTCTAGTTTTCAAAAATGCCTGGGTTTGGTAGGTTTCCCTAGATGGCCGCCGCGCACCGGGCCAAAAACCAAAGTGACCCCCCTTGCAAAACCAGGTGGTTTGGCGATAGGCCATCTTGAGGTCGCCTCACTACGTTTGGGGCCCTTGCCTGCCGCGGGTACTTGGGCCTCCCACACAAGTGAGGCACCATTTTTACCGGGAGACCTGGGGGAACGCTGGGTGGTGGTAAATTTGTGTGAGCCCGGTGATGCCACTACTTTCCCACCCCAAAATGTGTGAAAAAAGTGATTTTTTAAGCAAAAATTGAGGTTTGCAGGGGATTCTGGGTAAGGAAACGTTGGGGGATCCACGCAAGCCATACCTCCCTGGAAGCCGCCGGGTGTCTAGTTTTCAAAAATGCCTGGGTTTGGTAGGTTTCCCTAGATGGCCGCCGCGCACCGGGCCAAAAACCAAAGTGACCTCCCTTGCAAAACCAGGTGGTTTGGCGATAGGCCATCTTGAGGTCGCCTCACTACGTTTGGGGCCCTTGCCTGCCGCGGGTACTTGGGCCTCCCACACAAGTGAGGCACCATTTTTACCGGGAGACCTGGGGGAACGCTGGGTGGTGGTAAATTTGTGTGAGCCCGGTGATGCCACTACTTTCCCACCCCAAAATGTGTGAAAAAAGTGATTTTTTGAGCAAAAATTGAGGTTTGCAGGGGATTCTGGGTAAGGAAACGTTGGGGGATCCACGCAAGAGATACCTCCCTGGAAGCCGCCGGGTGTCTAGTTTTCAAAAATGCCTGGGTTTGGTAGGTTTCCCTAGATGGCCGCCGTGCACCGGGCCAAAAACCAAAGTGACCCCCCTTGCAAAACCAGGTGGTTTGGCGATAGGCCATCTTGATGTCGCCTCACTACGTTTGGGGCCCTTGCCTGCCGCGGGTACTTGGGCCTCCCACACAAGTGAGGCACCATTTTTACCGGGAGACCTGGGGGAACGCTGGGTGGTGGTAAATTTGTGTGAGCCCGGTGATGCCACTACTTTCCCACCCCAAAATGTGTGAAAAAAGTGATTTTTTGGGCAAAATTTGAGGTTTGCAGGGGATTCTGGGTAAGGAAACATTGGGGGATCCACGCAAGCCATACCTCCCTGGAAGCCGCCGGGTGTCTAGTTTTCAAAAATGCCTGGGTTTGGTAGGTTTCCCTAGATGGCCGCCGCGCACCGGACCAAAAACCAAAGTGACCCCCCTTGCAAAACCAGGTGGTTTGGCGATAGGCCATCTTGAGGTCGCCTCACTACGTTTGGGGCCCTTGCCTGCCGCGGGTACTTGGGCCTCCCACACAAGTGAGGCACCATTTTTACCGGGAGACCTGGGGGAACGCTGGGTGGTGGTAAATTTGTGTGAGCCCGCTGATGCCACTACTTTCCCACCCCAAAATGTGTGAAAAAAGTGATTTTTTAAGCAAAAATTGAGGTTTGCAGGGGATTCTGGGTAAGGAAACGTTGGGGGATCCACGCAAGCCATACCTCCCTGGAAGCCGCCGGGTGTCTAGTTTTCAAAAATGCCTGGGTTTGGTAGGTTTCCCTAGATGGCCGCCGCGCACCGGGCCAAAAACCAAAGTGACCCCCCTTGCAAAACCAGGTGGTTTGGCGATAGGCCATCTTGAGGTCGCCTCACTACGTTTGGGGCCCTTGCCTGCCGCGGGTACTTGGGCCTCCCACACAAGTGAGGCACCATTTTTACCGGGAGACCTGGGGGAACGCTGGGTGGTGGTAAATTTGTGTGAGCCCGGTGATGCCACTACTTTCCCACCCCAAAATGTGTGAAAAAAGTGATTTTTTAAGCAAAAATTGAGGTTTGCAGGGGATTCTGGGTAAGGAAACGTTGGGGGATCCACGCAAGCCATACCTCCCTGGAAGCCGGCGGGTGTCTAGTTTTCAAAAATGCCTGGGTTTGGTAGGTTTCCCTAGATGGCCGCCGTGCACCGGGCCAAAAACCAAAGTGACCCCCCTTGCAAAACCAGGTGGTTTGGCGATAGGCCATCTTGAGGTCGCCTCACTACGTTCGGGGCCCTTGCCTGCCGCGGGTACTTGGGCCTCCCACACAAGTGAGGCACCATTTTTACCGGGAGACCTGGGGGAACGCTGGGTGGTGGTAAATTTGTGTGAGCCCGGTGATGCCACTACTTTCCCACCCCAAAATGTGTGAAAAAAGTGATTTTTTGGGCAAAAATTGAGGTTTGCAGGGGATTCTGGGTAAGGAAACGTTGGGGGATCCACGCAAGCCATACCTCCCTGGAAGCCGCCGGGTGTCTAGTTTTCAAAAATGCCTGGGTTTGGTAGGTTTCCCTAGATGGCCGCCGTGCACCGGGCCAAAAACCAAAGTGACCCCCCTTGCAAAACCAGGTGGTTTGGCGATAGGCCATCTTGATGTCGCCTCACTACGTTTGGGGCCCTTGCCTGCCGCGGGTACTTGGGCCTCCCACACAAGTGAGGCACCATTTTTACCGGGAGACCTGGGGGAACGCTGGGTGGTGGTAAATTTGTGTGAGCCCGGTGATGCCACTACTTTCCCACCCCAAAATGTGTGAAAAAAGTGATTTTTTGAGCAAAAATTGAGGTTTGCAGGGGATTCTGGGTAAGGAAACGTTGGGGGATCCACGCAAGCCATACCTCCCTGGAAGCCGCCGGGTGTCTAGTTTTCAAAAATGCCTGGGTTTGGTAGGTTTCCCTAGATGGCCGCCGCGCACCGGGCCAAAAACCAAAGTGACCCCCCTTGCAAAACCAGGTGGTTTGGCGATAGGCCATCTTGAGGTCGCCTCACTACGTTTGGGGCCCTTGCCTGCCGCGGGTACTTGGGCCTCCCACACAAGTGAGGCACCATTTTTACCGGGAGACCTGGGGGAACGCTGGGTGGTGGTAAATTTGTGTGAGCCCGGTGATGCCACTACTTTCCCACCCCAAAATGTGTGAAAAAAGTGATTTTTTGAGCAAAAATTGAGGTTTGCAGGGGATTCTGGGTAAGGAAACGTTGGGGGATCCACGCAAGCCATACCTCCCTGGAAGCCGCCGGGTGTCTAGTTTTCAAAAATGCCTGGGTTTGGTAGGTTTCCCTAGATGGCCGCCGCGCACCGGGCCAAAAACCAAAGTGACCCCCCTTGCAAAACCAGGTGGTTTGGCGATAGGCCATCTTGGGGTCGCCTCCCTACGTTTGGGGCCCTTGCCTGCCGCGGGTACTTGGGCCTCCCACACAAGTGAGGCACCATTTTTACCGGGAGACCTGGGGGAACGCTGGGTGGTGGTAAATTTGTGTGAGCCCGGTGATGCCACTACTTTCCCACCCCAAAATGTGTGAAAAAAGTGATTTTTTGAGCAAAAATTGAGGTTTGCAGGGGATTCTGGGTAAGGAAACGTTGGGGGATCCACGCAAGCCATACCTCCCTGGAAACCGCCGGGTGTCTAGTTTTCAGAAATGTATAGGTTTGCTAGGTTTCCCTAGGTGCCAGCAGGGCTAGGGTACAAAATCTACAGCTAGTCACTTTGCCAAAAAAAGGGTCATTTATCACTCCAAAACCACTTTGCGTTTTGCGCCATTTCCTGTCGCGGGCACTAGGCTGACCCGCACAAGTGAGGTACCATTTTTCTCGTAGGACTTTGGGGAACGCGGGGTGGGTGGAAATTTGTGGATCCACGCAGATTCCAGAACTTTCCATCACAGAAATGTGGGGAAAATGTGTTTTTTTTGTAAATGTTTTACGTTTGCAAGGGATTCTGGGTAACAGACCATGGTGGGAGGCAGTCAAGTCACCCCATCCTGGATTCCCCTGGGTGTCTAGTTTTCAGAAATGTATAGGTTTGCTAGGTTTCCCTAGGTGCCGGCAGGGCTAGGGTACAAAATCTACAGCTAGTCACTTTGCCAAAAAAAGGGTCATTTTTCACTCCAAAACCACGTTGCGTTTTGCGCCGTTTCCTGTCGCGGGCACTAGGCCGACCCGCACAAGTGAGGTACCATTTTTCCCGTAGGACTTTGGGGAACGCGGGGTGGGTGGAAATTTGTGGATCCACGCAGATTCCAGACCTTTCCATCACAGAAATGTGGGGAAAATGTGTTTTTTTTGTCAATTTTTTACGTTTGCAAGGGATTCTGGGTAACAGACCATGGTGGGAGGCAGTCAAGTCACCCCATCCTGGATTCCCCGGGGTGTCTAGTTTTCAGAAATGTATAGGTTTGCTAGGTTTCCCTATGTGCCGGCAGGGCTAGGGTACAAAATCTACAGCTAGTCACTTTGCCAAAAAAAGGGTCATTTTTCACTCCAAAACCACGTTGCGTTTTGCGCCGTTTCCTGTCGCGGGCACTAGGCCGACCCGCACAAGTGAGGTACCATTTTTCTCGTAGGACTTTGGGGAACGCGGGGTGGGTGGAAATTTGTGGATCCACGCAGATTCCAGAACTTTCCATCACAGAAATGTGGGGAAAATGTGTTTTTTTTGTCATTTTTTTACGTTTGCAAGGGATTCTGGGTAACAGACCATGGTGGGAGGCAGTCAAGTCACCCCATCCTGGATTCCCCTGGGTGTCTAGTTTTCAAAAATGTATAGGTTTGCTAGGTTTCCCTAGGTGCCGGCAGGGCTAGGGTACAAAATCTACAGCTAGTCACTTTGCCAAAAAAAGGGTCATTTTTCACTCCAAAACCACGTTGCGTTTTGCGCCGTTTCCTGTCGCGGGCACTAGGCCGACCCGCACAAGTGAGGTACCATTTTTCTCGTAGGACTTTGGGGAACGCGGGGTGGGTGGAAATTTGTGGATCCACGCAGATTCCAGAACTTTCCATCACAGAAATGTGGGGAAAATGTGTTTTTTTTGTCAATTGTTTACGTTTGCAAGGGATTCTGGGTAACAGACCATGGTGGGAGGCAGTCAAGTCACCCCATCCTGGATTCCCCTGGGTGTCTAGTTTTCAAAAATGTATAAGTTTGCTAGGTTTCCCTAGGTGCCGGCAGGGCTAGGGTACAAAATCTACAGCTAGCTACTTTGCCAAAAAAAGGGTAATTTTTCACTCCAAAACCACGTTGCGTTTTGCGCTGTTTCCTGTCGCGGGCACTAGGCCGACCCGCACAAGTGAGGTACCATTTTTCTCGTAGGACTTTGGGGAACGCGGGGTGGGTGGAAATTTGTGGATCCACGCAGATTCCAGAACTTTCCATCACAGAAATGTGGGGAAAATGTGTTTTTTTTGTCAATTTTTTACGTTTGCAAGGGATTCTGGGTAACAGACCATGGTGGGAGGCAGTCAAGTCACCCCATCCTGGATTCCCCTGGGTGTCTAGTTTTCAGAAATGTATAGGTTTGCTAGGTTTCCCTAGCTGCTGGCAGGGCTAGGGTACAAAATCTACAGCTAGTCACTTTGCCAAAAAAAGGGTCATTTTTCACTCCAAAACCACGTTGCGTTTTGCGCCGTTTCCTGTCGCGGGCACTAGGCCGACCCGCACAAGTGAGGTACCATTTTTCTCGTAGGACTTTGGGGAACGCGGGGTGGGTGGAAATTTGTGGATCCACGCAGATTCCAGAACTTTCCATCACAGAAATGTGGGGAAAATGTGTTTTTTTTGTCAATTTTTTACGTTTGCGAGGGATTCTGGGTAACAGACCATGGTGGGAGGCAGTCAAGTCACCCCATCCTGGATTCCCCTGGGTGTCTAGTTTTCAAAAATGTATAGGTTTGCTAGGTTTCCCTAGGTGCCGGCAGGGCTAGGGTACAAAATCTACAGCTAGTCACTTTGCCAAAAAAAGGGTCATTTTTCACTCCAAAACCACGTTGCGTTTTGCGCCGTTTCCTGTCGCGGGCACTAGGCCGACCCGCACAAGTGAGGTACCATTTTTCTCGTAGGACTTTGGGGAACGCGGGGTGGGTGGAAATTTGTGGATCCACGCAGATTCCAGAACTTTCCATCACAGAAATGTGGGGAAAATGTGTTTTTTTTGTCAATTTTTTACGTTTGCAAGGGATTCTGGGTAACAGACCATGGTGGGAGGCAGTCAAGTCACCCCATCCTGGATTCCCCTGGGTATCTAGTTTTCAAAAATGTATAGGTTTGCTAGGTTTCCCTAGGTGCCGGCAGGGCTAGGGTACAAAATCTACAGCTAGTCACTTTGCCAAAAAAAGGGTCATTTTTCACTCCAAAACCACGTTGCGTTTTGCGCCGTTTCCTGTCGCGGGCACTAGGCCGACCCGCACAAGTGAGGTACCATTTTTCTCGTAGGACTTTGGGGAACGCGGGGTGGGTGGAAATTTGTGGATCCACGCAGATTCCAGAACTTTCCATCACAGAAATGTGGGGAAAATGGGTATTTTTTGTCAATTTTTTACGTTTGCTAGGGATTCTGGGTAACAGACCATGGTGGGAGGCAGTCAAGTCACCCCATCCTGGATTCCCCTGGGTGTCTAGTTTTCAGAAATGTATAGGTTTGCTAGGTTTCCCTAGGTGCCGGCAGGGCTAGGGTACAAAATCTACAGCTAGTCACTTTGCCAAAAAAAGGGTCATTTTTCACTCCAAAACCACGTTGCGTTTTGCGCCGTTTCCTGTCGCGGGCACTAGGCCGACCCGCACAAGTGAGGTACCATTTTTCTCGTAGGACTTTGGGGATCGCGGGGTGGGTGGAAATTTGTGGATCCACGCAGGTTCCAGAACTTTCCATCACAGAAATGTGGGGAAAATGTGTTTTTTTTGTCAATTTTTTACGTTTACAAAGGATTCTGGGTAACAGACCATGGTGGGAGGCAGTCAAGTCACCCCATCCTGGATTCCCCTGGCTGTCTAGTTTTCAAAAATGTATAGGTTTGCTAGGTTTCCCTAGTTGCCGGCAGGGCTAGGGTACAAAATCTACAGCTAGTCACTTTGCCAAAAAAAGGGTCATTTTTCACTCCAAAACCACGTTGCGTTTTGCGCCGTTTCCTGTCGCGGGCACTAGGCCGACCCGCACAAGTGAGGTACCATTTTTCTCGTAGGACTTTGGGGAACGCGGGGTGGGTGGAAATTTGTGGATCCACGCAGATTCCAGAACTTTCCATCACAGAAATGTGGGGAAAATGTGTTTTTTTGTAAATGTTTTACGTTTGCAAGGGATTCTGGGTAACAGACCATGGTGGGAGGCAGTCAAGTCACCCCATCCTGGATTCCCCTGGGTGTCTAGTTTTCAGAAATGTATAGGTTTGCTAGGTTTCCCTAGGTGCCGGCAGGGCTAGGGTACAAAATCTACAGCTAGTCACTTTGCCAAAAAAGGGTCATTTTTCACTCCAAAACCACGTTGCGTTTTGCGCCGTTTCCTGTCGCGGGCACTAGGCCGACCCGCACAAGTGAGGTACCATTTTTCTCGTAGGACTTTGGGGAACGCGGGGTGGGTGGAAATTTGTGGATCCACGCAGATTCCAGACCTTTCCATCACAGAAATGTGGGGAAAATGTGTTTTTTTTGTCAATTTTTTACGTTTGCAAGGGATTCTGGGTAACAGACCATGGTGGGAGGCAGTCAAGTCACCCCATCCTGGATTCCCCGGGGTGTCTAGTTTTCAGAAATGTATAGGTTTGCTAGGTTTCCCTATGTGCCGGCAGGGCTAGGGTACAAAATCTACAGCTAGTCACTTTGCCAAAAAAAGGGTCATTTTTCACTCCAAAACCACGTTGCGTTTTGCGCCGTTTCCTGTCGCGGGCACTAGGCCGACCCGCACAAGTGAGGTACCATTTTTCTCGTAGGACTTTGGGGAACGCGGGGTGGGTGGAAATTTGTGGATCCACGCAGATTCCAGAACTTTCCATCACAGAAATGTGGGGAAAATGTGTTTTTTTTGTCATTTTTTTACGTTTGCAAGGGATTCTGGGTAACAGACCATGGTGGGAGGCAGTCAAGTCACCCCATCCTGGATTCCCCTGGGTGTCTAGTTTTCAAAAATGTATAGGTTTGCTAGGTTTCCCTAGGTGCCGGCAGGGCTAGGGTACAAAATCTACAGCTAGTCACTTTGCCAAAAAAAGGGTCATTTTTCACTCCAAAACCACGTTGCGTTTTGCGCCGTTTCCTGTCGCGGGCACTAGGCCGACCCGCACAAGTGAGGTACCATTTTTCTCGTAGGACTTTGGGGAACGCGGGGTGGGTGGAAATTTGTGGATCCACGCAGATTCCAGAACTTTCCATCACAGAAATGTGGGGAAAATGTGTTTTTTTTGTCAATTGTTTACGTTTGCAAGGGATTCTGGGTAACAGACCATGGTGGGAGGCAGTCAAGTCACCCCATCCTGGATTCCCCTGGGTGTCTAGTTTTCAAAAATGTATAAGTTTGCTAGGTTTCCCTAGGTGCCGGCAGGGCTAGGGTACAAAATCTACAGCTAGCTACTTTGCCAAAAAAAGGGTCATTTTTCACTCCAAAACCACGTTGCGTTTTGCGCTGTTTCCTGTCACGGGCACTAGGCCGACCCGCACAAGTGAGGTACCATTTTTCTCGTAGGACTTTGGGGAACGCGGGGTGGGTGGAAATTTGTGGATCCACGCAGATTCCAGAACTTTCCATCACAGAAATGTGGGGAAAATGTGTTTTTTTTGTCAATTTTTTACGTTTGCAAGGGATTCTGGGTAACAGACCATGGTGGGAGGCAGTCAAGTCACCCCATCCTGGATTCCCCTGGGTGTCTAGTTTTCAGAAATGTATAGGTTTACTAGGTTTCCCTAGCTGCTGGCAGGGCTAGGGTACAAAATCTACAGCTAGTCACTTTGCCAAAAAAAGGGTCATTTTTCACTCCAAAACCACGTTGCGTTTTGCGCCGTTTCCTGTCGCGGGCACTAGGCCGACCCGCACAAGTGAGGTACCATTTTTCTCGTAGGACTTTGGGGAACGCGGGGTGGGTGGAAATTTGTGGATCCACGCAGATTCCAGAACTTTCCATCACAGAAATGTGGGGAAAATGTGTTTTTTTTGTCAATTTTTTACGTTTGCGAGGGATTCTGGGTAACAGACCATGGTGGGAGGCAGTCAAGTCACCCCATCCTGGATTCCCCTGGGTGTCTAGTTTTCAAAAATGTATAGGTTTGCTAGGTTTCCCTAGGTGCCGGCAGGGCTAGGGTACAAAATCTACAGCTAGTCACTTTGCCAAAAAAAGGGTCATTTTTCACTCCAAAACCACGTTGCGTTTTGCGCCATTTCCTGTCGCGGGCACTAGGCCAACCCGCACAAGTGAGGTACCATTTTTCTCGTAGGACTTTGGGGAACGCGGGGTGGGTGGAAATTTGTGGATCCACGCAGATTCCAGAACTTTCCATCACAGAAATGTGGGGAAAATGTGTTTTTTTTGTCAATTTTTTACGTTTGCAAGGGATTCTGGGTAACAGACCATGGTGGGAGGCAGTCAAGTCACCCCATCCTGGATTCCCCTGGGTGTCTAGTTTTCAGAAATGTATAGGTTTGCTAGGTTTCCCTAGCTGCTGGCAGGGCTAGGGTACAAAATCTACAGCTAGTCACTTTGCCAAAAAAAGGGTCATTTTTCACTCCAAAACCACGTTGCGTTTTGCGCCGTTTCCTGTCGCGGGCACTAGGCCGACCCGCACAAGTGAGGTACCATTTTTCTCGTAGGACTTTGGGGAACGCGGGGTGGGTGGAAATTTGTGGATCCACGCAGATTCCAGAACTTTCCATCACAGAAATGTGGGGAAAATGTGTTTTTTTTGTCAATTTTTTATGTTTGCAAGGGATTCTGGGTAACAGACCATGGTGGGAGGCAGTCAAGTCACCCCATCCTGGATTCCCCTGGGTGTCTAGTTTTCAAAAATGTATAGGTTTGCTAGGTTTCCCTAGGTGCCGGCAGGGCTAGGGTACAAAATCTACAGCTAGTCACTTTGCCAAAAAAAGGGTCATTTTTCACTCCAAAACCACGTTGCGTTTTGCGCCGTTTCCTGTCGCGGGCACTAGGCCGACCCGCACAAGTGAGGTACCATTTTTCTCGTAGGACTTTGGGGAACGCGGGGTGGGTGGAAATTTGTGGATCCACGCAGATTCCAGAACTTTCCATCACAGAAATGTGGGGAAAATGGGTATTTTTTGTCAATTTTTTACGTTTACAAAGGATTCTGGGTAACAGACCATGGTGGGAGGCAGTCAAGTCACCCCATCCTGGATTACCCTGGCTGTCTAGTTTTCAAAAATGTATAGGTTTGCTAGGTTTCCCTAGTTGCCGGCAGGGCTAGGGTACAAAATCTACAGCTAGTCACTTTGCCAAAAAAAGGGTCATTTTTCACTCCAAAACCACGTTGCGTTTTGCGCCGTTTCCTGTCGCGGGCACTAGGCCGACCCGCACAAGTGAGGTACCATTTTTCTCGTAGGACTTTGGGGAACGCGGGGTGGGTGGAAATTTGTGGATCCACGCAGATTCCAGAACTTTCCATCACAGAAATGTGGGGAAAATGTGTTTTTTTTGTAAATTTTTTACGTTTGCAAGGGATTCTGGGTAACAGACCATGGTGGGAGGCAGTCAAGTCACCCCATCCTGGATTCCCCTGGGTGTCTAGTTTTCAGAAAGGTATAGGTTTGCTAGGTTTCCCTGGGTGCCGGCAGGGCTAGGGTACAAAATCTACAGCTAGTCACTTTGCCAAAAAAAGGGTCATTTTTCACTCCAAAATCACGTTGCGTTTTGCGCCGTTTCCTGTCGCGGGCACTAGGCCGACCCGCACAAGTGAGGTACCATTTTTCTCGTAGGACTTTGGGGAACGCGGGGTGGGTGGAAATTTGTGGATCCACGCAGATTCCAGAACTTTCCATCACAGAAATGTGGGGAAAATGTGTTTTTTTTGTCAATTTTTTACGTTTGCAAGGGATTCTGGGTAACAGACCATGGTGGGAGGCAGTCAAGTCACCCCATCCTGGATTCCCCTGGATGTCTAGTTTTCAGAAATGTATAGGTTTGCTAGGTTTCCCTAGGTGCCGGCAGGGCTAGGGTACAAAATCTACAGCTAGTCACTTTGCCAAAAAAAGGGTCATTTTTCACTGCAAAACCACGTTGCGTTTTGCGCCGTTTCCTGCCGCGGGCACTAGGCCGACCCGCACAAGTGAGGTACCATTTTTCTCGTAGGACTTTGGGGAACGCGGGGTGGGTGGAAATTTGTGGATCCACGCAGATTCCAGAACTTTCCATCACAGAAATGTGGGGAAAATGTGTTTTTTTGTCAATTTTTTACGTTTGCAAGGGATTCTGGGTAACAGACCATGGTGGGAGGCAGTCAAGTCACCCCATCCTGGATTCCCCTGGGTGTCTAGTTTTCAAAAATGTATAGGTTTGCTAGGTTTCCCTAGGTGCCGGCAGGGCTAGGGTTCAAAAACTACAGCTAGACTCTTTGCAAAAAAAGTGTAAATTTTCAGTGTGAAAATGTGGTGTGTTCACCTTAGGTTTGGAGCCACTTCCTGTCGTGGGCACTATGCCTACCCACACAAGTGAGGTACCATTTTTCTCGGGAGACTTAGGGTAGTTCAAATTTGTAAAGCAACTGTTATTACCTATTGATTTTTGATGCATTTCTCCCTTCCAAATGAAAGACATTGTGTAAAAAAAAAGTCATTTTGAAAAATGACCAATAATTGTCATGCAAATATGAGTATTCCCAATTTCGAAAATGTGCAAATATGCACTGTTTCTGAACTCTGTAATTTGTTCCCATTTCAGAAATACATAGGTGACTTTCATACCGATTTTTCCAAGTACACATTTTCCCACAATAATTGCTACATACCCGGACCAAAAAAAAAAAACATTACAAAATGCTGCTCATTTTTCTACTCTGGGTTCGTTGGGCTCTTGATGAACCTACAAGTCCTATATGTCCCCACAACCAGGAAGGTCTACCGGTTGTAACGGTACATTGCTTTCAAAGAGATGTCATAATTCGAAGAAGTTACAGGTAAAAACGTTGACTCAAGAGGCTGCTTTTTTCAACACATTTTTAATTTTTCCTATATTTGCCTGTAAATTTCTATAAAGAAACCTTGATGGATCTACGCAAATGACCCCTTGCTGAATTCAGAATTTTGTCTACTTTTCAAAAATGTATAGCTTTCCAGGATCCATTATTGTTTTGGTACCCTTTTCTACCGTTAACTGGAAGGAGGTTGAAAGCACAAAAAATAGCAAAAATAGGGTATGTCCCAGAAAAATGCCAAAACTGTGTAAAAAATGTTGGTTTTCTAACAAAAGTCTGTCATTCCCTAAAAGCTGGAGAAATTGTGATTTCAGCCCCACAAACCCTTTTTTGATACCATTTGCAGAGAAAAACCCAGAAGCTTTCATTTGCAGCCCGTTTTTCACATTTTTCACAAAAAAAAAAAAATTGCTGTATTTTGACTAATTTCTGGGAACCCTCTAGGAGAATCCACAAACCCTGGTTACCTTTAGAATCCCCAAGATGTTGGAAGAAAAGGACGCAAATTTGGCGTGGATACCTAATGTGGTCAAAAAGTTACAGGGGCCTAAGCGCGCACTACCTCAAATAGCCCAAAAAGGGCTTAGCACAGGAGGGGAAAAGGCCTAGCAGCGAAGGGGTTAAAAATCTACTTTGCAGTTTCAGAACACTAACATGACTGTGAAGTGTACACAAGTAAAATGGGACAGTTTCAAAGTACCTAATCCCTCATAAACTTCCGAGAGGAAGCATGTAATAAATCTACCTAATTTTCTGGAAAAGAAAGAGGGAGGATTTTTGTTATCACCTCAGATGGGACTCAAACCCACAATCCCTGGCTTAGGAGGCCAGTGCCTTATCCATTAGGCCACTGAGACACAAATGCATAGCTCTTTTCTAGAGGCATTATTTAAATGTATTCTATGGTCAGACACCGGTGTGTGCACACAGGGCATTTCTCACTTCTCTCTATAAGTAAACTTCTCATTTTCATCCTCTTCCATCCCCGACTTTAACGCTCTCTTCTATGCTATAATGGAGACTTTGCAATTTTAGCAAGTGGAGAGAAATTGGAGAACCACTTTCGACTCCACACTTCTTCTTCACTTACTTCTTTTCTCAATATACTGGGCTTAGAAAATGGTATCAAGCCATCCTTATCATCAGTAGGACACGGAAAGAGGCACTAAGTCTCCTAACCAAGTTCAACCACACTCTGCAACTTAACCATTGCACTACAAATTAGGCAACGGGGGCATCAGCAAAGGCAGCCAATGTGCCGATCCTTTATACATTTTGTGTAGTACTTTTCTTACTCCGAGGCAAAATCAGCACTTTAACTGCCCAAATCATACAGATTTTACACATGTACCACTCTATGCAGACATAGGCACACACCTTGAAGTTCTTCTACACACACTTAAGCTAAAAACCCATTCTGTCACGTCAAAATTCTGCAAACCTTTTACATATTCAGTGCGTCGGCATAGAAGCACTTTTTAATGCCACTAAAATGCACAAGTAGTTAGCCTGAAGATGCAACCTGAATGAGTTTACAGTATGTACTCCACTTTATTAATGATTAGTAATGAGAAAGTGAGGACTACAAGAGTATTGGAAAATACTTTTTTCACTCTGAATGTAAAGCAGATTGTGTGACCATTGGCCAAAAACGACCACGAAGGGACTCGAACCCTCAATCTTCTGATCCAAAGTCAGACGCCTTATCCATTAGGCCACGCAGTCATCCGTTCACCTGAGATGATTTTTATCATGTAGGTGGTATGCATGGATGGAGAACATATTATTGAAAGGTATTCAGGTTTACATCCCATAGTGTTCTTTCAGCTCTTTTCGCTGGAAGCACTTTTTTGGAATCTATATATTGAGAATTTTATGAGTACGATATGCTTTTGTTTTCCTTTTTTCATACAAACCTCTTTCCTCATGAGTTTAAAGCTCATTTGTATGCTCTACATAGCTCTGGACGTTTCCAGACGTGGAGTGAAACTGTTTTGAAAGTAGTACAAATTGCTCCTTCCTGCATATGCTAATTTTTCACACTCACATAGTTTGTATAAGTTTTATGAATCCTGGCTTGACCTATTCAAGTAGCTGAAAGCCTGTCACCACCCCTAGAAGCAAGATTCACACCAATCCAATTCAAATAATTTTTTCCAAAAGAATATGTTCTGGCCGGTCGAAAATGCATCTCACAAAAATAGGCATTTAATAATCTACTTTGCAGTTTCAGAACACTAAAATGACTGTGAAGTGTACACAAGTAAAATGGGACAGTTTCAAAGTACCTAATCCCTCATAAACTTCCGAGAGGAAGCATGTAATAAATCTACCTAATTTTCTGGAAAAGAAAGAGGGAGGATTTTTGTTATCACCTCAGATGGGACTTGAACCCACAATCCCTGGCTTAGGAGGTCAGTGCCTTATCCATTAGGCCACTGAGACACACATGCATAGCTCTTTTCTAGAGGCATTATTTAAATGTATTCTATGGTCAGACACCGGTGTGTGCACACAGGGCATTTCTCAGTTCTCTCTATAAGTAAACTTCCCATTTTCATCCTCTTCCATCCCCGACTTTAACGCTCTCTTCTATGCTATAATGGAGACTTTGCAATTTTAGCAAGTGGAGAGAAATTGGAGAACCACTTTCGACTCCACACTTCTTCTTCACTTACTTATTTTCTCAATATACTGGGCTTAGAAAATGGTATCAAGCCATCCTTATCATCAGTAGGACACGGAAAGAGGCACTAAGTCTCCTAACCAAGTTCAACCACACTCTGCAACTTAACCATTGCACTACAAATTAGGCAGCGGGGGCATCAGCAAAGGCAGCCAATGTGCCGATCCTTTATACATTTTGTGTAGTACTTTTCTTACTCGGAGGCAAAATCAGCACTTTAACTGCCCAAATCATACAGATTTTACACATGTAGCACTCAATGCACACATAGGCACACACCTTGCAGTTCTTCTACACACACTTAAGCTAAAAACCCATTCTGTCACGTCAAAATTCTGCAAACCTATTACATATTCAGTGTGTCGGCATAGAAGCACTTTTTAATGCCACTAAAATGCACAAGTAGTTAGACTGAAGATGCAACCTGAATGAGTTTACAGTATGTACTCCACTTTATTAATGATTAGTAATGAGAAAGTGAGGACTACAAGAGTATTGGAAAAGACTTTTTCCACTCTGAATGTAAAGCAGATTGTGTGACCATTGGCCAAAAACGACCACGAAGGGACTCGAACCCTCAATCTTCTGATCCGAAGTCAGACGCCTTATCCATTAGGCCACGCTGTCATCCGTCCACCTGAGATGATTTTTATCATGTAGGTGGTATGCATGGATGGAGAACATATTATTGAAAGGTATTCAGGTTTACATCCCATAGTGTTCTTTCAGCTCTTTTCGCTGGAAGCATTTTTTTGGAATCTATATATTGAGAATTTTATGAGTACGATATGCTTTTGTTTTCCTTTTTTCATACAAACCTCTTTCCTCATGAGTTTAAAGCTCATTTGTATGCTCTACATAGCTCTGGACGTTTCCAGACGTGGAGTGAAACTGTTTTGAAAGTAGTACAAATTGCTCCTTCCTGCATATGCTAATTTTTCACACTCACATAGTTTGTATAAGTTTTATGAATCCTGGCTTGACCTATTCAAGTAGCTGAAAGCCTGTCACCACCCCTAGAAGCAAGATTCACACCAATCCAATTCAAATAATTTTTTCCAAAAGAATATGTTCTGGCCGGTCGAAAATGCATCTCACAAAAATAGGCATTTAATAATCTACTTTGCAGTTTCAGAACACTAAAATGACTGTGAAGTGTACACAAGTAAAATGGGACAGTTTCAAAGTACCTAATCCCTCATAAACTTCCGAGAGGAAGCATGTAATAAATCTACCTAATTTTCTGGAAAAGAAAGAGGGAGGATTTTTGTTATCACCTCAGATGGGACTTGAACCCACAATCCCTGGCTTAGGAGGTCAGTGCCTTATCCATTAGGCCACTGAGACACACATGCATAGCTCTTTTCTAGAGGCATTATTTAAATGTATTCTATGGTCAGACACCGGTGTGTGCACACAGGGCATTTCTCAGTTCTCTCTATAAGTAAACTTCCCATTTTCATCCTCTTCCATCCCCGACTTTAACGCTCTCTTCTATGCTATAATGGAGACTTTGCAATTTTAGCAAGTGGAGAGAAATTGGAGAACCACTTTCGACTCCACACTTCTTCTTCACTTACTTCTTTTCTCAATATACTGGGCTTAGAAAATGGTATCAAGCCATCCTTATCATCAGTAGGACACGGAAAGAGGCACTAAGTCTCCTAACCAAGTTCAACCACACTCTGCAACTTAACCATTGCACTACAAATTAGGCAGCGGGGGCATCAGCAAAGGCAGCCAATGTGCCGATCCTTTATACATTTTGTGTAGTACTTTTCTTACTCGGAGGCAAAATCAGCACTTTAACTGCCCAAATCATACAGATTTTACACATGTAGCACTCAATGCACACATAGGCACACACCTTGCAGTTCTTCTACACACACTTAAGCTAAAAACCCATTCTGTCACGTCAAAATTCTGCAAACCTATTACATATTCAGTGTGTCGGCATAGAAGCACTTTTTAATGCCACTAAAATGCACAAGTAGTTAGACTGAAGATGCAACCTGAATGAGTTTACAGTATGTACTCCACTTTATTAATGATTAGTAATGAGAAAGTGAGGACTACAAGAGTATTGGAAAAGACTTTTTCCACTCTGAATGTAAAGCAGATTGTGTGACCATTGGCCAAAAACGACCACGAAGGGACTCGAACCCTCAATCTTCTGATCCGAAGTCAGACGCCTTATCCATTAGGCCACGCTGTCATCCGTCCACCTGAGATGATTTTTATCATGTAGGTGGTATGCATGGATGGAGAACATATTATTGAAAGGTATTCAGGTTTACATCCCATAGTGTTCTTTCAGCTCTTTTCGCTGGAAGCACTTTTTTGGAATCTATATATTGAGAATTTTATGAGTACGATATGCTTTTGTTTTCCTTTTTCCATACAAACCTCTTTCCTCATGAGTTTAAAGCTCATTTGTATTCTCTACATAGCTCTGGAAGTTTCCAGACGTGGAGTGAAACTGTTTTGAAAGTAGGACAAATTGCTCCTTCCTGCATATGCTAATTTTTCACACTCACATAGGTTGAATACGTTTTATGTATCCTGGCTTGACCTATTCAAGTAGCTGAAAGCCTGTCACCACCTCTAGAAACAAGATTCACACCAATCCAATTCAAATCATGTTTTCCAAAGGAATATGTTCTGGCCGGTCGAACATGCATCTCACAAAAATAGGCATTTAAAAATCTACTTTGCAGTTTCAGAACACTAACATGACTGTGAAGTGTACACAAGTAAAATGGGACCGTTTCAAAGTACCTAATCCCTCATAAACTTCTGAGAGGAAGCATGTAATAAATCTACCTAATATTCTGGAAAAGATAGAGGGAGGATTTTTGTTATCACCTCAGATGGGACTTGAACCCACAATCCCTGGCTTAGGAGGCCAGTGCCTTATCCATTAGGCCACTGAGGTACACATGCATAGCACTTTTCTAGAGGCATTATTTAAATGTATTCTATGGTCAGACACCGGTGTGTGCACACAGGGCATTTCTCACTTCTCTCTATAAGTAAACTTCCCATTTTCATCCTCTTCCATCCCCGACTTTAACGCTCTCTTCTATGCTATAATGGAGACTTTGCAATTTTAGCAAGTGGAGAGAAATTGGAGAACCACTTTCGACTCCACACTTCTTCTTCACTTACTTATTTTCTCAATATACTGGGCTTAGAAAATGGTATCAAGCCATCCTTATCATCAGTAGGACACGGAAAGAGGCACTAAGTCTCCTAACCAAGTTCAACCACACTCTGCAACTTAACCATTGCACTACAAATTAGGCAACGGGGGCATCAGCAAAGGCAGCCAATGTGCCGATCCTTTATACATTTTGTGTAGTACTTTTCTAACTCGGAGGCAAAATCAGCACTTTAACTGCCCAAATCATACAGATTTTACACATGTACCACTCTATGCACACATAGGCCCACACCTTGCAGTTCTTCTATACACACTTAAGCTAAAAACCCATTCTGTCACGTCAAAATTCTGCAAACCTATTACATATTCAGTGCGTCGGCATAGAAGCACTTTTTAATGCCACTAAAATGCACAAGTAGTTAGACTGAAGATGCAACCTGAATGAGTTTACAGTATGTACTCCACTTTATTAATGATTAGTAATGAGAAAGTGAGGACTACAAGAGTATTGGAAAATACTTTTTCCACTCTGAATGTAAAGCAGATTGTGTGATCATTGGCCAAAAATGACCACGAAGGGACTCGAACCCTCAATCTTCTGATCCGAAGTCAGACGCCTTATCCATTTGGCCACGCGGTCATCTGTTCACCTGAGATGATTTTTATCATGTAGGTGGTATGCATGGATGGAGAACATATTATTGAAAGGTATTCAGGTTTACATCCCATAGTGTTCTTTCAGCTCTTTTCGCTGGAAGCACTTTTTTGAAATCTATATATTGAGAATTTTATGAGTACGATATGCTTTTGTTTTCCTTTTTGCATACAAACCTCTTTCCTCATGAGTTTAAAGCTCATTTGTATGCTCTACATAGCTCTGGACGTTTCCAGACGTGGAGTGAAACTGTTTTGAAAGTAGTACAAATTGCTCCTTCCTGCATATGCTAATTTTTCACACTCACATAGTTTGTATAAGTTTTATGAATCCTGGCTTGACCTATTCAAGTAGCTGAAAGCCTGTCACCACCCCTAGAAGCAAGATTCACACCAATCCAATTCAAATCATTTTTTCCAAAAGAATATGTTCTGGCCGGTCGAAAATGCATCTCACAAAAATAGGCATTTAATAATCTACTTTGCAGTTTCAGAACACTAAAATGACTGTGAAGTGTACACAAGTAAAATGGGACAGTTTCAAAGTACCTAATCCCTCATAAACTTCCGAGAGGAAGCATGTAATAAATCTACCTAATATTCTGGAAAAGAAAGAGGGAGGATTTTTGTTATCACCTCAGATGGGACTTGAACCCACAATCCCTGGCTTAGGAGGTCAGTGCCTTATCCATTGGGAACTGAGACACACATGCATAGCTCTTTTCTAGAGGTATTATTTAAATGTATTCTATGGTCAGACACCAGTGTGTGCACACAGGGCATTTCTCAGTTCTCTCTATAAGTAAACTTCCCATTTTCATCCTCTTCCATCCCCGACTTTAACGCTCTCTTCTATGCTATAATGGAGACTTTGCAATTTTAGCAAGTGGAGAGAAATTGGAGAACCACTTTCGACTCCACACTTCTTCTTCACTTACTTATTTTCTCAATATACTGGGCTTAGAAAATGGTATCAAGCCATCCTTATCATCAGTAGGACACGGAAAGAGGCACTAAGTCTCCTAACCAAGTTCAACCACACTCTGCAACTTAACCATTGCACTACAAATTAGGCAACGGGGGCATCAGCAAAGGCAGCCAATGTGCCGATCCTTTATACATTTTGTGTAGTACTTTTCTAACTCGGAGGCAAAATCAGCACTTTAACTGCCCAAATCATACAGATTTTACACATGTACCACTCTATGCACACATAGGCCCACACCTTGCAGTTCTTCTATACACACTTAAGCTAAAAACCCATTCTGTCACGTCAAAATTCTGCAAACCTATTACATATTCAGTGCGTCGGCATAGAAGCACTTTTTAATGCCACTAAAATGCACAAGTAGTTAGACTGAAGATGCAACCTGAATGAGTTTACAGTATGTACTCCACTTTATTAATGATTAGTAATGAGAAAGTGAGGACTACAAGAGTATTGGAAAATACTTTTTCCACTCTGAATGTAAAGCAGATTGTGTGATCATTGGCCAAAAATGACCACGAAGGGACTCGAACCCTCAATCTTCTGATCCGAAGTCAGACGCCTTATCCATTTGGCCACGCGGTCATCCGTTCACCTGAGATGATTTTTATCATGTAGGTGGTATGCATGGATGGAGAACATATTATTGAAAGGTATTCAGGTTTACATCCCATAGTGTTCTTTCAGCTCTTTTCGCTGGAAGCACTTTTTTGAAATCTATATATTGAGAATTTTATGAGTACGATATGCTTTTGTTTTCCTTTTTGCATACAAACCTCTTTCCTCATGAGTTTAAAGCTCATTTGTATGCTCTACATAGCTCTGGACGTTTCCAGACGTGGAGTGAAACTGTTTTGAAAGTAGTACAAATTGCTCCTTCCTGCATATGCTAATTTTTCACACTCACATAGTTTGTATAAGTTTTATGAATCCTGGCTTGACCTATTCAAGTAGCTGAAAGCCTGTCACCACCCCTAGAAGCAAGATTCACACCAATCCAATTCAAATCATTTTTTCCAAAAGAATATGTCCTGGCCGGTCGAAAATGCATCTCACAAAAATAGGCATTTAATAATCTACTTTGCAGTTTCAGAACACTAAAATGACTGTGAAGTGTACACAAGTAAAATGGGACAGTTTCAAAGTACCTAATCCCTCATAAACTTCCGAGAGGAAGCATGTAATAAATCTACCTAATATTCTGGAAAAGAAAGAGGGAGGATTTTTGTTATCACCTCAGATGGGACTTGAACCCACAATCCCTGGCTTAGGAGGTCAGTGCCTTATCCATTGGGAACTGAGACACACATGCATAGCTCTTTTCTAGAGGTATTATTTAAATGTATTCTATGGTCAGACACCAGTGTGTGCACACAGGGCATTTCTCAGTTCTCTCTATAAGTAAACTTCCCATTTTCATCCTCTTCCATCCCCGACTTTAACGCTCTCTTCTATGCTATAATGGAGACTTTGCAATTTTAGCAAGTGGAGAGAAATTGGAGAACCACTTTCGACTCCACACTTCTTCTTCACTTACTTCTTTTCTCAATATACTGGGCTTAGAAAATGGTATCAAGCCATCCTTATCATCAGTAGGACACGGAAAGAGGCACTAAGTCTCCTAACCAAGTTCAACCACACTCTGCAACTTAACCATTGCACTACAAATTAGGCAACGGGGGCATCAGCAAAGGCAGCCAATGTGCCGATCCTTTATACATTTTGTGTAGTACTTTTCTTACTCGGAGGCAAAATCAGCACTTTAACTGCCCAAATCATACAGATTTTACACATGTACCACTCTATGCACACATAGGCACACACCTTGCAGTTCTTCTACACACACTTAAGCTAAAAACCCATTCTGTCACGTCAAAATTCTGCAAACCTATTACATATTCAGTGCGTCGGCATAGAAGCACTTTCTAATGCCACTAAAATGCACAAGTAGTTAGACTGAAGATGCAACCTGAATGAGTTTACAGTATGTACTCCACTTTATTATTGATTAGTAATGAGAAAGTGAGGACTACAAGAGTATTGGAAAAGACTTTTTCCACTCTGAATGTAAAGCAGATTGTGTGACCATTGGCCAAAAACGACCACGAAGGGACTCGAACCCTCAATCTTCTGATCCGAAGTCAGACGCCTTATCCATTAGGCCACGCGGTCATCCGTCCACCTGAGATGATTTTTATCATGTAGGTGGTATGCATGGATGGAGAACATATTATTGAAAGGTATTCAGGTTTACATCCCATAGTGTTCTTTCAGCTCTTTTCGCTGGAAGCACTTTTTTGGAATCTATATATTGAGAATTTTATGAGTACGATATGCTTTTGTTTTCCTTTTTCCATACAAACCTCTTTCCTCATGAGTTTAAAGCTCATTTGTATGCTCTACATAGCTCTGGACGTTTCCAGACGTGGAGTGAAACTGTTTTGAAAGTAGTACAAATTGCTCCTTCCTGCATATGCTAATTTTTCACAGTCACATAGGTTGTATAAGTTTTATGAATCCTGGCTTGACCTATTCAAGTAGCTGAAAGCCTGTCACCACCTCTAGAAACAAGATTCACACCAATCCAATTCATATCATTTTTTCCAAAGGAATATGTTCTGGCCGGTCGAAAATGCATCTCACAAAAATAGGCATTTAAAAATCTACTTTGCAGTTTCAGAACACTAACATGACTGTGAAGTGTACACAAGTAAAATGGGACTGTTTCAAAGTACCTAATCCCTCATAAACTTCTGAGAGGAAGCATGTAATAAATCTACCTAATTTTCTGGAAAAGAAAGAGGGAGGATTTTTGTTATCACCTCAGATGGGACTTGAACCCACAATCCCTGGCTTAGGAGGCCAGTGCCTTATCCATGAGGCCACTGAGGCACACATGCATAGCTCTTTTCTAGAGGCATTATTTAAATGTATTCTATGGTCAGACACCGGTGTGTGCACACAGGGCATTTCTCACTTCTCTCTATAAGTAAACTTCCCATTTTCATCCTCTTCCATCCCCGACTTTAACGCTCTCTTCTATGCTATAATGGAGACTTTGCAATTTTAGCAAGTGGAGAGAAATTGGAGAACCACTTTCGACTCCACACTTCTTCTTCACTTACTTCTTTTCTCAATATACTGGGCTTAGAAAATGGTATCAAGCCATCCTTATCATCAGTAGGACACGGAAAGAGGCACTAAGTCTCCTAACCAAGTTCAACCACACTCTGCAACTTAACCATTGCACTACAAATTAGGCAACGGGGGCATCAGCAAAGGCAGCCAATGTGCCGATCCTTTATACATTTTGTGTAGTACTTTTCTTACTCGGAGGCAAAATCAGCACTTTAACTGCCCAAATCATACAGATTTTACACATGTACCACTCTATGCACACATAGGCACACACCTTGCAGTTCTTCTACACACACTTAAGCTAAAAACCCATTCTGTCACGTCAAAATTCTGCAAACCTATTACATATTCAGTGCGTCGGCATAGAAGCACTTTCTAATGCCACTAAAATGCACAAGTAGTTAGACTGAAGATGCAACCTGAATGAGTTTACAGTATGTACTCCACTTTATTATTGATTAGTAATGAGAAAGTGAGGACTACAAGAGTATTGGAAAAGACTTTTTCCACTCTGAATGTAAAGCAGATTGTGTGACCATTGGCCAAAAACGACCACGAAGGGACTCGAACCCTCAATCTTCTGATCCGAAGTCAGACGCCTTATCCATTAGGCCACGCGGTCATCCGTCCACCTGAGATGATTTTTATCATGTAGGTGGTATGCATGGATGGAGAACATATTATTGAAAGGTATTCAGGTTTACATCCCATAGTGTTCTTTCAGCTCTTTTCGCTGGAAGCACTTTTTTGGAATCTATATATTGAGAATTTTATGAGTACGATATGCTTTTGTTTTCCTTTTTCCATACAAACCTCTTTCCTCATGAGTTTAAAGCTCATTTGTATGCTCTACATAGCTCTGGACGTTTCCAGACGTGGAGTGAAACTGTTTTGAAAGTAGTACAAATTGCTCCTTCCTGCATATGCTAATTTTTCACACTCACATAGGTTGTATAAGTTTTATGAATCCTGGCTTGACCTATTCAAGTAGCTGAAAGCCTGTCACCACCTCTAGAAACAAGATTCACACCAATCCAATTCATATCATTTTTTCCAAAGGAATATGTTCTGGCCGGTCGAAAATGCATCTCACAAAAATAGGCATTTAAAAATCTACTTTGCAGTTTCAGAACACTAACATGACTGTGAAGTGTACACAAGTAAAATGGGACTGTTTCAAAGTACCTAATCCCTCATAAACTTCTGAGAGGAAGCATGTAATAAATCTACCTAATTTTCTGGAAAAGAAAGAGGGAGGATTTTTGTTATCACCTCAGATGGGACTTGAACCCACAATCCCTGGCTTAGGAGGCCAGTGCCTTATCCATGAGGCCACTGAGGCACACATGCATAGCTCTTTTCTAGAGGCATTATTTAAATGTATTCTATGGTCAGACACCGGTGTGTGCACACAGGGCATTTCTCACTTCTCTCTATAAGTAAACTTCCCATTTTCATCCTCTTCCATCCCCGACTTTAACGCTCTCTTCTATGCTATAATGGAGACTTTGCAATTTTAGCAAGTGGAGAGAAATTGGAAAACCACTTTCGACTCCGCACTTCTTCTTCACTTACTTCTTTTCTCAATATACTGGGCTTAGAAAATGGTATCAAGCCATCCTTATCATCAGTAGGACACGGAAAGAGGCACTAAGGGGCATATCAACAAGGGCTTTATCTCTGCTTTTTTGGCTTTAAAAGCCAAAAAAGCAGAGATAAAACTAGCGCCCTATCAACAACAGGGTGCTAACATGCAAATTTGCATGTTAGCACCCTTTTACTCTACGCTTCCCCTTGCATCTCTAATGAGATGCAAAGGGGGCGTTCCAGAGTAAAATAATAGGAGAAATGTCGCTAAGCGACATTTCTCCTATTATCAAGAATATCGCTAACCCTGTTAGAGACAAAAAAAGCAGCGCTAACCGCGGTTAACGCTGCTTTTTTACGTCTGGTATTTTTCTGACTTAGCCATGATATCCTATGGAAGGAGGATATCATGGCTAAGTTTATCTGTCCCTATCAACAAGGTAACGTGAGATTATCGCTGGGTTTCCAGCGATAATCTCACGTTAGCCACTTAGCGTGAGGATTTTTATCGCTATTGAGATAAGCGTTGCTAATAGCACGCTATCTCAGTGATAAAAATCCACGCTAGCCGGCGATAATTATCCTCACGCTAAGAGCGCTGAGCAATAATTATCGCCGGTTGTTGTTGATATGCCCCCTAGTCTCCTAACCAAGTTCAACCACACTCTGCAACTTAACCATTGCACTACAAATTAGGCAGCGGGGGCATCAGCAAAGGCAGCCAATGTGCCGATCCTTTATACATTTTGTGTAGTACTTTTCTTACTCGGAGGCAAAATCAGCACTTTAACTGCCCAAATCATACAGATTTTACACATGTAGCACTCAATGCACACATAGGCACACACCTTGCAGTTCTTCTACACACACTTAAGCTAAAAACCCATTCTGTCACGTCAAAATTCTGCAAACCTATTACATATTCAGTGCGTCGGCATAGAAGCACTTTTTAATGCCACTAAAATGCACAAGTAGTTAGACTGAAGATGCAACCTGAATGAGTTTACAGTATGTACTCCACTTTATTAATGATTAGTAATGAGAAAGTGAGGACTACAAGAGTATTGGAAAAGACTTTTTCCACTCTGAATGTAAAGCAGATTGTGTGACCATTGGCCAAAAACGACCACGAAGGGACTCGAACCCTCAATCTTCTGATCCGAAGTCAGACGCCTTATCCATTAGGCCACGCTGTCATCCGTCCACCTGAGATGATTTTTATCATGTAGGTGGTATGCATGGATGGAGAACATATTATTGAAAGGTATTCAGGTTTACATCCCATAGTGTTCTTTCAGCTCTTTTCGCTGGAAGCACTTTTTTGGAATCTATATATTGAGAATTTTATGAGTACGATATGCTTTTGTTTTCCTTTTTCCATACAAACCTCTTTCCTCATGAGTTTAAAGCTCATTTGTATTCTCTACATAGCTCTGGAAGTTTCCAGACGTGGAGTGAAACTGTTTTGAAAGTAGGACAAATTGCTCCTTCCTGCATATGCTAATTTTTCACACTCACATAGGTTGTATACGTTTTATGTATCCTGGCTTGACCCATTCAAGTAGCTGAAAGCCTGTCACCACCTCTAGAAACAAGATTCACACCAATCCAATTCAAATCATGTTTTCCAAAGGAATATGTTCTGGCCGGTCGAAAATGCATCTCACAAAAATAGGCATTTAAAAATCTACTTTGCAGTTTCAGAACACTAACATGACTGTGAAGTGTACACAAGTAAAATGGGACCGTTTCAAAGTACCTAATCCCTCATAAACTTCTGAGAGGAAGCATGTAATAAATCTACCTAATATTCTGGAAAAGATAGAGGGAGGATTTTTGTTATCACCTCAGATGGGACTTGAACCCACAATCCCTGGCTTAGGAGGCCAGTGCCTTATCCATTAGGCCACTGAGGTACACATGCATAGCACTTTTCTAGAGGCATTATTTAAATGTATTCTATGGTCAGACACCGGTGTGTGCACACAGGGCATTTCTCACTTCTCTCTATAAGTAAACTTCCCATTTTCATCCTCTTCCATCCCCGACTTTAACGCTCTCTTCTATGCTATAATGGAGACTTTGCAATTTTAGCAAGTGGAGAGAAAATGGAGAACCACTTTCGACTCCACACTTCTTCTTCACTTACTTATTTTCTCAATATACTGGGCTTAGAAAATGGTATCAAGCCATCCTTATCATCAGTAGGACACGGAAAGAGGCACTAAGTCTCCTAACCAAGTTCAACCACACTCTGCAACTTAACCATTGCACTACAAATTAGGCAACGGGGGCATCAGCAAAGGCAGCCAATGTGCCGATCCTTTATACATTTTGTGTAGTACTTTTCTTACTCGGAGGCAAAATCAGCACTTTAACTGCCCAAATCATACAGATTTTACACATGTAGCACTCTATACACACATAGCATAGGCACACACCTTGCAGTTCTTCTACACACACTTAAGCTAAAAACCCATTCTGTCACGTCAAAATTCTGCAAACCTATTACATATTCAGTGCGTCGGCATAGAAGCACTTTTTAATGCCACTAAAATGCACGAGTAGTTAGACTGAAGATGCAACCTGAATGAGTTTACAGTATGTACTCCACTTTATTAATGATTAGTAATGAGAAAGTGAGGACTACAAGAGTATTGGAAAATACTTTTTCCACTCTGAATGTAAAGCAGATTGTGTGACCATTGGCCAAAAACGACCACGAAGGGACTCGAACCCTCAATCTTCTGATCCAAAGTCAGACACCTTATCCATTAGGCCACGCGGTCATCCGTCCACCTGAGATGATTTTTATCATGTAGGTGGTATGCATGGATGGAGAACATATTATTGAAAGGTATTCAGGTTTACATCCCATAGTGTTCTTTCAGCTCTTTTCGCTGGAAGCACTTTTTTGGAATATATATATTGAGAATTTTATGAGTACGATATGCTTTTGTTTTCCTTTTTGCATCAAACCTCTTTCCTCATGAGTTTAAAGCTCATTTGTATGCTCTACATAGCTCTGGACGTTTCCAGACGTGGAGTGAAACTGTTTTGAAAGTAGTACAAATTGCTGCTTCCTGCATATGCTAATTTTTCACACTCACATAGGTTGTATAAGTTTTATGAATCCTGGCTTGACCTATTCAAGTAGCTGAAAGCCTGTCACCACCTCTAGAAACAAGATTCACACCAATCCAATTCATATCATTTTTTCCAAAGGAATATGTTCTGGCCGGTCGAAAATGCATCTCACAAAAATAGGCATTTAAAAATCTACTTTGCAGTTTCAGAAGACTAACATGACTGTGAAGTGTACACAAGTAAAACGTGACAGTTTCAAAGTACCTAATCCCTCATAAACTTCCGAGAGGAAGCATGTAATAAATCTACCTAATTTTCTGGAAAAGAAAGAGGGAGGATTTTTGTTATCACCTCAGATGGGACTCCAACCCACAATCCCTGGCTTAGGAGGCCAGTGCCTTATCCATTAGGCCACTGAGACACACATGCATAGCTCTTTTCTAGAGGCATTATTTAAATGTATTCTATGGTCAGACACCGGTGTGTGCACACAGGGCATTTCTCACTTCTCTCTATAAGTAAACTTCCCATTTTCATCCTCTTCCATCCCCGACTTTAACGCTCTCTTCTATGCTATAATGGAGACTTTGCAATTTTAGCAAGTGGAGAGAAATTGGAGAACCACTTTCGACTCCACACTTCTTCTTCACTTACTTCTTTTCTCAATATACTGGGCTTAGAAAATGGTATCAAGCCATCCTTATCATCAGTAGGACACGGAAAGAGGCACTAAGTCTCCTAACCAAGTTCAACCACACTCTGCAACTTAACCATTGCACTACAAATTAGGCAACGGGGGCATCAGCAAAGGCAGCCAATGTGCCGATCCTTTATACATTTTGTGTAGTACTTTTCTTACTCGGAGGCAAAATCAGCACTTTAACTGCCCAAATCATACAGATTTTACACATGTACCACTCTATGCAGACATAGGCACACACCTTGCAGTTCTTCTACACACACTTAAGCTAAAAACCCATTCTGTCACGTCAAAATTCTGCAAACCTATTACATATTCAGTGCGTCGGCATAGAAGCACTTTTTAATGCCACTAAAATGCACAAGTAGGTAGACTGAAGATGCAACCTGAATGAGTTTACAGTATGTACTCCACTTTATTAATGATTAGTAATGAGAAAGTGAGGACTACAAGAGTATTGGAAAAGACTTTTTCCACTCTGAATGTAAAGCAGATTGTGTGACCATTGGCCAAAAACGACCACGAAGGGACTCGAACCCTCAATCTTCTGATCCGAAGTCAGACGCCTTATCCATTAGGCCACGCTGTCATCCGTCCACCTGAGATGATTTTTATCATGTAGGTGGTATGCATGGATGGAGAACATATTATTGAAAGGTATTCAGGTTTACATCCCATAGTGTTCTTTCAGCTCTTTTCGCTGGAAGCACTTTTTTGGAATCTATATATTGAGAATTTTATGAGTACGATATGCTTTTGTTTTCCTTTTTCCATACAAACCTCTTTCCTCATGAGTTTAAAGCTCATTTGTATTCTCTACATAGCTCTGGAAGTTTCCAGACGTGGAGTGAAACTGTTTTGAAAGTAGGACAAATTGCTCCTTCCTGCATATGCTAATTTTTCACACTCACATAGGTTGTATACGTTTTATGTATCCTGGCTTGACCTATTCAAGTAGCTGAAAGCCTGTCACCACCTCTAGAAACAAGATTCACACCAATCCAATTCAAATCATGTTTTCCAAAGGAATATGTTCTGGCCGGTCGAAAATGCATCTCACAAAAATAGGCATTTAAAAATCTACTTTGCAGTTTCAGAACACTAACATGACTGTGAAGTGTACACAAGTAAAATGGGACCGTTTCAAAGTACCTAATCCCTCATAAACTTCTGAGAGGAAGCATGTAATAAATCTACCTAATATTCTGGAAAAGATAGAGGGAGGATTTTTGTTATCATCTCAGATGGGACTTGAACCCACAATCCCTGGCTTAGGAGGCCAGTGCCTTATCCATTAGGCCACTGAGGTACACATGCATAGCACTTTTCTAGAGGCATTATTTAAATGTATTCTATGGTCAGACACCGGTGTGTGCACACAGGGCATTTCTCACTTCTCTCTATAAGTAAACTTCCCATTTTCATCCTCTTCCATCCCCGACTTTAACGCTCTCTTCTATGCTATAATGGAGACTTTGCAATTTTAGCAAGTGGAGAGAAAGTGGAGAACCACTTTCGACTCCACACTTCTTCTTCACTTACTTATTTTCTCAATATACTGGGCTTAGAAAATGGTATCAAGCCATCCTTATCATCAGTAGGACACGGAAAGAGGCACTAAGTCTCCTAACCAAGTTCAACCACACTCTGCAACTTAACCATTGCACTACAAAGTAGGCAACGGGGGCATCAGCAAAGGCAGCCAATGTGCCGATCCTTTATACATTTTGTGTAGTAATTTTCTTACTCGGAGGCAAAATCAGCACTTTAACTGCCCAAATCATACAGATTTTACACATGTACCACTCTATGCAGACAATGGCACACACCTTGCAGTTCTTCTACACACACTTAAGCTAAAAACCCATTCTGTCACGTCAAAATTCTGCAAACCTATTACATATTCAGTGCGTCGGCATAGAAGCACTTTTTAATGCCACTAAAATGCACAAGTAGTTAGACTGAAGATGCAACCTGAATGAGTTTACAGTATGTACTCCACTTTATTAATGATTAGTAATGAGAAAGTGAGGACTACAAGAGTATTGGAAAAGACTTTTTCCACTCTGAATGTAAAGCAGTTTGTGTGACCATTGGCCAAAAACGACCACGAACGGACTCGAACCCTCAATCTTCTGATCCGAAGTCAGACGCCTTATCCATTAGGCCACGCTGTCATCTGTCCACCTGAGATGATTTTTATCATGTAGGTGGTATGCATGGATGGAGAACATATTATTGAAAGGTATTCAGGTTTACATCCCATAGTGTTCTTTCAGCTCTTTTCGCTGGAAGCACTTTTTTGGAATATATATATTGAGAATTTTATGAGTACGATATGCTTTTGTTTTCCTTTTTGCATACAAACCTCTTTCCTCATGAGTTTAAAGCTCATTTGTATGCTCTACATAGCTCTGGACGTTTCCAGACGTGGAGTGAAACTGTTTTGAAAGTAGTACAAATTGCTCCTTCCTGCATATGCTAATTTTTCACACTCACATAGTTTGTATAAGTTTTATGAATCCTGGCTTGACCTATTCAAGTAGCTGAAAGCCTGTCACCACCCCTAGAAGCAAGATTCACACCAATCCAATTCAAATCATTTTTTCCAAAAGAATATGTTCTGGCCGGTCGAAAATGCATCTCACAAAAATAGGCATTTAATAATCTACTTTGCAGTTTCAGAACACTAAAATGACTGTGAAGTGTACACAAGTAAAATGGGACAGTTTCAAAGTACCTAATCCCTCATAAACTTCCGAGAGGAAGCATGTAATAAATCTACCTAATTTTCTGGAAAAGAAAGAGGGAGGATTTTTGTTCTCACCTCAGATGGGACTTGAACCCACAATCCCTGGCTTAGGAGGTCAGTGCCTTATCCATTAGGCCACTGAGACACACATGCATAGCTCTTTTCTAGAGGTATTATTTAAATGTATTCTATGGTCAGACACCTGTGTGTGCACACAGGGCATTTCTCAGTTCTCTCTATAAGTAAACTTCCCATTTTCATCCTCTTCCATCCCCGACTTTAACGCTCTCTTCTATGCTATAATGGAGACTTTGCAATTTTAGCAAGTGGAGAGAAATTGGAGAACCACTTTCGACTCCACACTTCTTCTTCACTTACTTCTTTTCTCAATATACTGGGCTTAGAAAATGGTATCAAGCCATCCTTATCATCAGCAGGACACGGAAAGAGGCACTAAGTCTCCTAACCAAGTTCAACCACACTCTGCAACTTAACCATTGCACTACAAATTAGGCAACGGGGGCATCAGCAAAGGCAGCCAATGTGCCGATCCTTTATACATTTTGTGTAGTACTTTTCTTACTCGGAGGCAAATTCAGCACTTTAACTGCCCAAATCATACAGATTTTACACATGTAGCACTCTATGCACACATAGGCACACACCTTGCAGTTCTTCTACACACACTTAAGCTAAAAACCCATTCTGTCACGTCAAAATTCTGCAAACCTATTACATATTCAGTGAGTCGGCATAGAAGCACTTTTTAATGCCACTAAAATGCACAAGTAGTTAGACTGAAGATGCAACCTGAATGAGTTTACAGTATGTACTCCACTTTATTAATGATTAGTAATGAGAAAGTGAGGACTACAAGAGTATTGGAAAACACTTTTTCCACTCTGAATGTAAAGCAGATTGTGTGACCATTGGCCAAAAACGACCACGAAGGGACTCGAACCCTCAATCTTCTGATCCGAAGTCAGACGCCTTATCCATTAGGCCACGCTGTCATCCGTCCACCTGAGATGATTTTTATCATGTAGGTGGTATGCATGGATGGAGAACATATTATTGAAAGGTATTCAGGTTTACATCCCATAGTGTTCTTTCAGCTCTTTTCGCTGGAAGCACTTTTTTGGAATCTATATATTGAGAATTTTTTGAGTACGATATGCTTTTGTTTTCCTTTTTCCATACAAACCTCTTTCCTCATGAGTTTAAAGCTCATTTGTATTCTCTACATAGCTCTGGAAGTTTCCAGACGTGGAGTGAAACTGTTTTGAAAGTAGGACAAATTGCTCCTTCCTGCATATGCTAATTTTTCACACTCACATAGGTTGTATACGTTTTATGTATCCTGGCTTGACCTATTCAAGTAGCTGAAAGCCTGTCACCACCTCTAGAAACAAGATTCACACCAATCCAATTCAAATCATGTTTTCCAAAGGAATATGTTCTGGCCGGTCGAAAATGCATCTCACAAAAATAGGCATTTAAAAATCTACTTTGCAGTTTCAGAACACTAACATGACTGTGAAGTGTACACAAGTATAATGGGACCGTTTCAAAGTACCTAATCCCTCATAATTTCTGAGAGGAAGCATGTAATAAATCTACCTAATATTCTGGAAAAGATAGAGGGAGGATTTTTGTTATCACCTCAGATGGGACTTGAACCCACAATCCCTGGCTTAGGAGGCCAGTGCCTTATCCATTAGGCCACTGAGGTACACATGCATAGCACTTTTCTAGAGGCATTATTTAAATGTATTCTATGGTCAGACACCGGTGTGTGCACACAGGGCATTTCTCACTTCTCTCTATAAGTAAACTTCCCATTTTCATCCTCTTCCATCCCCGACTTTAACGCTCTCTTCTATGCTATAATGGAGACTTTGCAATTTTAGCAAGTGGAGAGAAAGTGGAGAACCACTTTCGACTCCACACTTCTTCTTCACTTACTTATTTTCTCAATATACTGGGCTTAGAAAATGGTATCAAGCCATCCTTATCATCAGTAGGACACGGAAAGAGGCACTAAGTCTCCTAACCAAGTTCAACCACACTCTGCAACTTAACCATTGCACTACAAATTAGGCAACGGGGGCATCAGCAAAGGCAGCCAATGTGCCGATCCTTTATACATTTTGTGTAGTACTTTTCTTACTCGGAGGCAAAATCAGCACTTTAACTGCCCAAATCATACAGATTTTACACATGTAGCACTCTATGCACACATAGGCACACACCTTGCAGTTCTTCTACACACACTTAAGCTAAAAACCCATTCTGTCACGTCAAAATTCTGCAAACCTATTACATATTCAGTGCGTCGGCATAGAAGCACTTTTTAATGCCACTAAAATGCACAAGTAGTTAGACTGAAGATGCAACCTGAATGAGTTTACAGTATGTACTCCACTTTATTAATGATTAGTAATGAGAAAGTGAGGACTACAAGAGTATTGGAAAATACTTTTTCCACTCTGAATGTAAAGCAGATTGTGTGACCATTGGCCAAAAACGACCACGAAGGGACTCAAACCCTCAATCTTCTGATCCGAAGTCAGACGCCTTATCCATTAGGCCACGCGGTCATCCGTCCACCTGAGATGATTTTTATCATGTAGGTGGTATGCATGGATGGAGAACATATTATTGAAAGGTATTCAGGTTTACATCCCATAGTGTTCTTTCAGCTCTTTTCGCTGGAAGCACTTTTTTGGAATATATATATTGAGAATTTTATGAGTACGATATGCTTTTGTTTTCCTTTTTGCATACAAACCTCTTTCCTCATGAGTTTAAAGCTCATTTGTATGCTCTACATAGCTCTGGACGTTTCCAGACGTGGAGTGAAACTGTTTTGAAAGTAGTACAAATTGCTCCTTCCTGCATATGCTAATTTTTCACACTCACATAGGTTGTATAAGTTTTATGAATCCTGGCTTGACCTATTCAAGTAGCTGAAAGCCTGTCACCACCTCTAGAAACAAGATTCACACCAATCCAATTCATATAATTTTTTCCAAAGGAATATGTTCTGGCCGGTCGAAAATGCATCTCACAAAAATAGGCATTTAAAAATCTACTTTGCAGTTTCAGAAGACTAACATGACTGTGAAGTGTACACAAGTAAAACGTGACAGTTTCAAAGTACCTAATCCCTCATAAACTTCCGAGAGGAAGCATGTAATAAATCTACCTAATTTTCTGGAAAAGAAAGAGGGAGGATTTTTGTTATCACCTCAGATGGGACTCCAACCCACAATCCCTGGCTTAGGAGGCCAGTGCCTTATCCATTAGGCCACTGAGACACACATGCATAGCTCTTTTCTAGAGGCATTATTTTAATGTATTCTATGGTCAGACACCGGTGTGTGCACACAGGGCATTTCTCACTTCTCTCTATAAGTAAACTTCCCATTTTCATCCTCTTCCATCCCCGACTTTAACGCTCTCTTCTATGCTATAATGGAGACTTTGCAATTTTAGCAAGTGGAGAGAAATTGGAGAACCACTTTCGACTCCACACTTCTTCTTCACTTACTTCTTTTCTCAATATCCTGGGCTTAGAAAATGGTATCAAGCCATCCTTATCATCAGTAGGACACGGAAAGAGGCACTAAGTCTCCTAACCAAGTTCAACCACACTCTGCAACTTAACCATTGCACTACAAATTAGCAAACGGGGGCATCAGCAAAGGCAGCCAATGTGCCGATCCTTTATACATTTTGTGTAGTACTTTTCTTACTCGGAGGCAAAATCAGCACTTTAACTGCCCAAATCATACAGATTTTACACATGTACCACTCTATGCAGACATAGGCACACACCTTGCAGTTCTTCTACACACACTTAAGCTAAAAACCCATTCTGTCACGTCGAAATTCTGCAAACCTATTACATATTCAGTGCGTCGGCATAGAAGCACTTTTTAATGCCACTAAAATGCACAAGTAGTTAGACTGAAGATGCAACCTGAATGAGTTTACAGTATGTACTCCACTTTATTAATGATTAGTAATGAGAAAGTGAGGACTACAAGAGTATTGGAAAAGACTTTTTCCACTCTGAATGTAAAGCAGATTGTGTGACCATTGGCCAAAAACGACCACAAAGGGACTCGAACCCTCAATCTTCTGATCCGAAGTCAGACGCCTTATCCATTAGGCCACGCGGTCATCCGTCCACCTGAGATGATTTTTATCATGTAGGTGGTATGCATGGATGGAGAACATTTTATTGAAAGGTATTCAGGTTTACATCCCATAGTGTTCTTTCAGCTCTTTTCGCTGGAAGCACTTTTTTGGAATATATATATTGAGAATTTTATGAGTACGATATGCTTTTGTTTTCCTTTTTGCATACAAACCTCTTTCCTCATGAGTTTAAAGCTCATTTGTATGCTCTACATAGCTCTGGACGTTTCCAGACGTGGAGTGAAACTGTTTTGAAAGTAGTACAAATTGCTCCTTCCTGCATATGCTAATTTTTCACACTCACATAGTTTGTATAAGTTTTATGAATCCTGGCTGGACCTATTCAAGTAGCTGAAAGCCTGTCACCACCCCTAGAAGCAAGATTCACACCAATCCAATTCAAATCATTTTTTCCAAAAGAATATGTTCTGGCCGGTCGAACATGCATCTCACAAAAATAGGCATTTAATAATCTACTTTGCAGTTTCAGAACACTAAAATGACTGTGAAGTGTACACAAGTAAAATGGAACAGTTTCAAAGTACCTAATCCCTCATAAACTTCCGAGAGGAAGCATGTAATAAATCTACCTAATTTTCTGGAAAAGAAAGAGGGAGGATTTTTGTTATCACCTCAGATGGGACTTGAACCCACAATCCCTGGCTTAGGAGGTCAGTGCCTTATCCATTAGGCCACTGAGACACACATGCATAGCTCTTTTCTAGAGGTATTATTTAAATGTATTCTATGGTCAGACACCGGTGTGTGCACACAGGGCATTTCTCAGTTCTCTCTATAAGTAAACTTCCCATTTTCATCCTCTTCCATCCCCGACTTTAACGCTCTCTTCTATGCTATAATGGAGACTTTGCAATTTTAGCAAGTGGAGAGAAATTGGAGAACCACTTTCGACTCCACACTTCTTCTTCACTTACTTCTTTTCTCAATATACTGGGCTTAGAAAATGGTATCAAGCCATCCTTATCATCAGTAGGACACGGAAAGAGGCACTAAGTCTCCTAACCAAGTTCAACCACACTCTGCAACTTAACCATTGCACTACAAATTAGGCAACGGGGGCATCAGCAAAGGCAGCCAATGTGCCGATCCTTTATACATTTTGTGTAGTACTTTTCTTACTCGGAGGCAAAATCAGCACTTTAACTGCCCAAATCATACAGATTTTACACATGTACCACTCTATGCACACATAGGCACACACCTTGCAGTTCTTCTACACACACTTAAGCTAAAAACCCATTCTGTCACGTCAAAATTCTGCAAACCTATTACATATTCAGTGCGTCGGCATAGAAGCACTTTTTAATGCCACTAAAATGCACAAGTAGTTAGACTGAAGATGCAACCTGAATGAGTTTACAGTATGTACTCCACTTTATTAATGATTAGTAATGAGAAAGTGAGGACTACAAGAGTATTGGAAAATACTTTTTTCACTCTGAATGTAAAGCAGATTGTGTGACCATTGGCCAAAAACGACCACGAAGGGACTTGAACCCTCAATCTTCTGATCCAAAGTCAGACGCCTTATCCATTAGGCCGTGCGGTCATCCGTTCACCTGAGATGATTTTTATCATGTAGGTGGTATGCATGGATGGAGAACATATTATTGAAAGGTATTCAGGTTTACATCCCATAGTGTTCTTTCAGCTCTTTTCGCTGGAAGCACTTTTTTGGAATCTATATATTGAGAATTTTATGAGTACGATATGCTTTTGTTTTCCTTTTTCCATACAAACCTCTTTCCTCATGAGTTTAAAGCTCATTTGTATGCTCTACATAGCTCTGGACGTTTCCAGACGTGGAGTGAAACTGTTTTGAAAGTAGTACAAATTGCTCCTTCCTGCATATGCTAATTTTTCACACTCACATAGGTTGTATAAGTTTTATGAATCCTGGCTTGACCTATTCAAGTAGCTGAAAGCCTGTCACCACCTCTAGAAACAAGATTCACACCAATCCAATTCGAATCATTTTTTCCAAAGGAATATGTTCTGGCCGGTCGAAAATGCATCTCACAAAAATAGGCATTTAAAAATCTACTTTGCAGTTGCAGAACACTAACATGACTGTGAAGTGTACACAAGTAAAATGGGACCGTTTCAAAGTACCTAATCCCTCATAAACTTCTGAGAGGAAGCATGTAATAAATCTACCTAATTTTCTGGAAAAGAAAGAGGGAGGATTTTTGTTATCACCTCAGATGGGACTTGAACCCACAATCCTTGGCTTAGGAGGCCAGTGCCTTATCCATGAGGCCACTGAGGCACACATGCATAGCTCTTTTCTAGAGGCATTATTTAAATGTATTCTATGGTCAGACACCGGTGTGTGCACACAGGGCATTTCTCACTTCTCTCTATAAGTAAACTTCCCATTTTCATCCTCTTCCATCCCCGACTTTAACGCTCTCTTCTATGCTATAATGGAGACTTTGCAATTTTAGCAAGTGGAGAGAAATTGGAGAACCACTTTCGACTCCACACTTCTTCTTCACTTACTTCTTTTCTCAATATACTGGGCTTAGAAAATGGTATCAAGCCATCCTTATCATCAGTAGGACACGGAAAGAGGCACTAAGTCTCCTAACCAAGTTCAACCACACTCTGCAACTTAACCATTGCACTACAAATTAGGCAACGGGGGCATCAGCAAAGGCAGCCAATGTGCCGATCCTTTATACATTTTGTGTAGTACTTTTCTTACTCGGAGGCAAAATCAGCACTTTAACTGCCCAAATCATACAGATTTTACACATGTTCCACTCTATGCACACATAGGCACACACCTTGCAGTTCTTCTACACACACTTAAGCTAAAAACCCATTCTGTCACGTCAAAATTCTGCAAACCTATTACATATTCAGTGCGTCGGCATAGAAGCACTTTTTAATGCCACTAAAATGCACAAGTAGTTAGACTGAAGATGCAACCTGAATGAGTTTACAGTATGTACTCCACTTTATTAATGATTAGTAATGAGAAAGTGAGGACTACAAGAGTATTGGAAAAGACTTTTTCCACTCTGAATGTAAAGCAGATTGTGTGACCATTGGCCAAAAACGACCATGAAGGGACTCGAACCCTCAATCTTCTGATCCGAAGTCAGATGCCTTATCCATTAGGCCACGCAGTCATCCGTCCACCTGAGGTGATTTTTATCATGTAGGTGGTATGCATGGATGGAGAACATATTATTGAAAGGTATTCAGGTTTACATCCCATAGTGTTCTTTCAGCTCTTTTAGCTGGAAGCACTTTTTTGGAATCTATATATTCAGAATTTTATGAGTACAATATGCTTTTGTTTTCCTTTTTCCATACAAACCTCTTTCCTCATGAGTTTAAAGCTCATTTGTATGCTCTACATAGCTCTGGACGTTTCCAGACGTGGAGTGAAACTGTTTTGAAAGTAGTACAAATTGCTCCTTCCTGCATATGCTAATTTTTCACACTCACATAGGTTGTATAAGTTTTATGAATCCTGGCTTGACCTATTCAAGTAGCTGAAAGCCTGTCACCACCTCTAGAAACAAGATTCACACCAATCCAATTCATATAATTTTTTCCAAAGGAATATGTTCTGGCCGGTCGAAAATGCATCTCACAAAAATAGGCATTTAAAAATCTACTTTGCAGTTTCAGAAGACTAACATGACTGTGAAGTGTACACAAGTAAAACGTGACAGTTTCAAAGTACCTAATCCCTCATAAACTTCTGAGAGGAAGCATGTAATAAATCTACCTAATTTTCTGGAAAAGAAAGAGGGAGGATTTTTGTTATCACCTCAGATGGGACTCAATCCCACAATCCCTGGCTTAGGAGGCCAGTGCCTTATCCATTAGGCCACTGAGGCACACATGCATAGCTCTTTTCTAGAGGCATTATTTAAATGTATTCTATGGTCAGACACCGGTGTGTGCACACAGGGCATTTCTCACTTCTCTCTATAAGTAAACTTCCCATTTTCATACTCTTCCATCCCCGACTTTAACGCTCTCTTCTATGCTATAATGGAGACTTTGCAATTTTAGCAAGTGGAGAGAAATTGGAGAACCACTTTCGACTCCACACTTCTTCTTCACTTACTTCTTTTCTCAATATACTGGGCTTAGAAAATGGTATCAAGCCATCCTTATCATCAGTAGGACACGGAAAGAGGCACTAAGTCTCCTAACCAAGTTCAACCACACTCTGCAACTTAACCATTGCACTACAAATTAGGCAATGGGGGCATCAGCAAAGGCAGCCAATGTGCCGATCCTTTATACATTTTGTGTAGTACTTTTCTTACTCGGAGGCAAAATCAGCACTTTAACTGCCCAAATCAAAGCTCATTTGTATGCTCTACATAGCTCTGGACGTTTCCAGACGTGGAGTGAAACTGTTTTGAAAGTAGTACAAATTGCTCCTTCCTGCATATGCTAATTTTTCACACTCACATAGGTTGTATAAGTTTTATGAATCCTGGCTTGACCTATTCAAGTAGCTGAAAGCCTGTCACCACCTCTAGAAACAAGATTCACACCAATCCAATTCAAATCATTTTTTCCAAAAGAATATGTTCTGGCCGGTCGAAAATGCATCTCACAAAAATAGGCATTTAATAATCTACTTTGCAGTTTCAGAACACTAAAATGACTGTGAAGTGTACACAAGTAAAATGGGACAGTTTCAAAGTACCTAATCCCTCATAAACTTCCGAGAGGAAGCATGTAATAAATCTACCTAATTTTCTGGAAAAGAAAGAGGGAGGATTTTTGTTATCACCTCAGATGGGACTTGAACCCACAACACCTGGCTTAGGAGGCCAGTGCCTTATCCATTAGGCCACTGAGACACACATGCATAGCTCTTTTCTAGAGGCATTATTTAAATGTATTCTATGGTCAGACACCGGTGTGTGCACACAGGGCATTTCTCAGTTCTCTCTATAAGTAAACTTCCCATTTTCATCCTCTTCCATCCCCGACTTTAACGCTCTCTTCTATGCTATAATGGAGACTTTGCAATTTTAGCAAGTGGAGAGAAATTGGAGAACCACTTTCGACTCCACACTTCTTCTTCACTTATTTCTTTTCTCAATATACTGGGCTTAGAAAATGGTATCAAGCCATCCTTATCATCAGTAGGACACGGAAAGAGGCACTAAGTCTCCTAACCAAGTTCAACCACACTCTGCAACTTAACCATTGCACTACAAATTAGGCAACGGGGGCATCAGCAAAGGCAGCCAATGTGCCGATCCTTTATACATTTTGTGTAGTACTTTTCTTACTCGGAGGCAAAATCAGCACTTTAACTGCCCAAATCATACAGATTTTACACATGTACCACTCTATGCAGACATAGGCACACACCTTGCAGTTCTTCTACACACACTTAAGCTAAAAACCCATTCTGTCACGTCAAAATTCTGCAAACCTATTACATATTCAGTGCGTCGGCATAGAAGCACTTTTTAATGCCACTAAAATGCACAAGTAGTTAGACTGAAGATGCAACCTGAATGAGTTTACAGTATGTACTCCACTTTATTAATGATTAGTAATGAGAAAGTGAGGACTACAAGAGTATTGGAAAAGACTTTTTCCACTCTGAATGTAAAGCAGATTGTGTGATCATTGGCCAAAAATTACCACGAAGGGACTCAAACCCTCAATCTTCTGATCCGAAGTCAGACGCCTTATCCATTTGTCCACGCGGTCATCCGTTCACCTGAGATGATTTTTATCATGTAGGTGGTATGCATGGATGGAGAACATATTATTGAAAGGTATTCAGGTTTACATCCCATAGTGTTCTTTCAGCTCTTTTCGCTGGAAGCACTTTTTTGGAATCTATATATTGAGAATTTTATGAGTACGATATGCTTTTGTTTTCCTTTTTGCATACAAACCTCTTTCCTCATGAGTTTAAAGCTCATTTGTATGCTCTACATAGCTCTGGAAGTTTACAGACGTGGAGTGAAACTGTTTTGAAAGTAGTACAAATTGCTCCTTCCTGCATATGCTAATTTTTCACACTCACATAGGTTGTATAAGTTTTATGAATCCTGGCTTGACCTATTCAAGTAGCTGAAAGCCTGTCACCACCTCTAGAAACAAGATTCACACCAATCCAATTCGTATCATTTTTTCCAAAGGAATATGTTCTGGCCGGTCGAAAATGCATCTCACAAAAATAGGCATTTAAAAATCTACTTTGCAGTTGCAGAAAACTAACATGACTGTGAAGTGTACACAAGTAAAATGGGACCGTTTCAAAGTACCTAATCCCTCATAAACTTCTGAGAGGAAGCATGTAATAAATCTACCTAATTTTCTGGAAAAGAAAGAAGGAGGATTTTTGTTATCACCTCAGATGGGACTTGAACCCACAATCCCTGGCTTAGGAGGCCAGTGCCTTATCCATGCGGCCACTGAGGCACACATGCATAGCTCTTTTCTAGAGGCATTATTTAAATGTATTCTATGGTCAGACACCGGTGTGTGCACACAGGGCATTTCTCACTTCTCTCTATAAGTAAACTTCCCATTTTCATCCTCTTCCATCCCCGACTTTAACGCTCTCTTGTATGCTATAATGGAGACTTTGCAATTTTAGCAAGTGGAGAGAAATTGGAAAACCACTTTCGACTCCACACTTCTTCTTCACTTACTTCTTTTCTCAATATACTGGGCTTAGAAAATGGTATCAAGCCATCCTTATCATCAGTAGGACACGGAAAGAGGCACTAAGTCTCCTAACCAAGTTCAACCACACTCTGCAACTTAACCATTGCACTACAAATTAGGCAGTGGGGGCATCAGCAAAGGCAGCCAATGTGCCGATCCTTTATACATTTTGTGTAGTACTTTTCTTACTCGGAGGCAAAATCAGCACTTTAACTGCCCAAATCATACAGATTTTACACATGTAGCACTCAATGCACACATAGGCACACACCTTGCAGTTCTTCTACACACACTTAAGCTAAAAACCCATTCTGTCACGTCAAAATTCTGCAAACCTATTACATATTCAGTGCGTCGGCATAGAAGCACTTTTTAATGCCACTAAAATGCACAAGTAGTTAGACTGAAGATGCAACCTGAATGAGTTTACAGTATGTACTCCACTTTATTAATGATTAGTAATGAGAAAGTGAGGACTGCAAGAATATTGGAAAATACTTTTTCCACTCTGAATGTAAAGCAGATTGTGTGATCATTGGCCAAAAATTACCACGAAGGGACTCGATCCCTCAATCTTCTGATCCGAAGTCAGACGCCTTATCCATTTGTCCACGCGGTCATCCGTTCACCTGAGATGATTTTTATCATGTAGGTGGTATGCATGGATGGAGAACATATTATTGAAAGGTATTCAGGTTTACATCCCATAGTGTTCTTTCAGCTCTTTTCGCTGGAAGCACTTTTTTGGAATCTATATATTGAGAATTTTATGAGTACGATATGCTTTTGTTTTCCTTTTTGCATACAAACCTCTTTCCTCATGAGTTTAAAGCTCATTTGTATGCTCTACATAGCTCTGGAAGTTTACAGACGTGGAGTGAAACTGTTTTGAAAGTAGTACAAATTGCTCCTTCCTGCATATGCTAATTTTTCACACTCACATAGGTTGTATAAGTTTTATGAATCCTGGCTTGACCTATTCAAGTAGCTGAAAGCCTGTCACCACCTCTAGAAACAAGATTCACACCAATCCAAATCCTATCATTTTTTCCAAAGGAATATGTTCTGGCCGGTCGAAAATGCATCTCACAAAAATAGGCATTCAAAAATCTACTTTGCAGTTTCAGAACACTAACATGACTGTGAAGTGTACACAAGTAAAATGGGACAGTTTCAAAGTACCTAATCCCTCATAAACTTCCGAGAGGAAGCATGTAATAAATCTACCTAATTTTCTGGAAGAGAAAGAGGGAGGATTTTTGTTATCACCTCAGATGGGACTCAAACCCTCAATCCCTGGCTTAGGAGGCCAGCGCCTTATCCATTAGGCCACTGAGACACACATGCATAGCTCTTTTCTAGAGGCATTATTTAAATGTATTCTATGGTCAGACACCGGTGTGTGCACACAGGGCATTTCTCACTTCTCTCTATAAGTAAACTTCCCATTTTCATCCTCTTCCATCCCCGACTTTAACGCTCTCTTCTATGCTATAATGGAGACTTTGCAATTTTAGCAAGTGGAGAGAAATTGGAGAACCACTTTCGACTCCACACTTCTTCTTCACTTACTTCTTTTCTCAATATACTGGGCTTAGAAAATGGTATCAAGCCATCCTTATCATCAGTAGGACGCGGAAAGAGGCACTAAGTCTCCTAACCAAGTTCAACCACACTCTGCAACTTAACCATTGCACTACAAATTAGGCAATGGGGGCATCAGCAAAGGCAGCCAATGTGCCGATCCTTTATACATTTTGTGTAGTACTTTTCTTACTCGGAGGCAAAATCAGCACTTTAACTGCCCAAATCATACAGATTTTACACATGTACCACTCTATGCACACATAGGCACACACCTTGCAGTTCTTCTACACACACTTAAGCTAAAAACCCATTCTGTCACGTCAAAATTCTGCAAACCTATTACATATTCAGTGCGTCGGCATAGAAGCACTTTTTAATGCCACTAAAATGCACAAGTAGTTAGACTGAAGATGCAACCTGAATGAGTTTACAGTATGTACTCCACTTTATTAATGATTAGTAATGAGAAAGTGAGGACTACAAGAGTATTGGAAAAGACTTTTTCCACTCTGAATGTAAAGCAGATTGTGTGACCATTGGCCAAAAACAACCATGAAGGGACTCGAACCCTCAATCTTCTGATCCGAAGTCAGACGCCTTATCCATTAGGCCACGCAGTCATCCGTTCACCTGAGATGATTTTTATCATGTAGGTGGCATGCATGGATGGAGAACATATTATTGAAAGGTATTCAGGTTTACATCCCATAGTGTTCTTTCAGCTCTTTTCGCTGGAAGCACTTTTTTGGAATCTATATATTGAGAATTTTATGAGTACGATATGCTTTTGTTTTCCTTTTTGCATACAAACCTCTTTCCTCATGAGTTTAAAGCTCATTTGTATGCTCTACATAGCTCTGGACGTTTCCAGACGTGGAGTGAAACTGTTTTGAAAGTAGTACAAATTGCTCCTTCCTGCATATGCTAATTTTTCACACTCACATAGTTTGTATAAGTTTTATGAATCCTGGCTTGACCTATTCAAGTAGCTGAAAGCCTGTCACCACCTCTAGAAGCAAGATTCACACCAATGCAATTCAAATCATTTTTCCAAAAGAATATGTTCTGGCCGGTCGAAAATGCATCTCACAAAAATAGGCATTTAATAATCTACTTTGCAGTTTCAGAACACTAAAATGACTGTGAAGTGTACACAAGTAAAATGGGACAGTTTCAAAGTACCTAATCCCTCATAAACTTCCGAGAGGAAGCATGTAATAAATCTACCTAATTTTCTGGAAAAGAAAGAGGGAGGATTTTTGTTATCACCTCAGATGGGACTTGAACCCACAATACCTGGCTTAGGAGGCCAGTGCCTTATCCATTAGGCCACTGAGGCACACATGCATAGCTATTTTCTAGAGGCATTATTTAAATGTGTTCTATGGTCAGACACCGGTGTGTGCACACAGGGCATTTCTCACTTCTCTCTATAAGTAAACTTCCCATTTTCATCCTCTTCCATCCCCGACTTTAACGCTCTCTTGTATGCTATAATGGAGACTTTGCAATTTTAGCAAGTGGAGAGAAATTGGAAAACCACTTTCGACTCCACACTTCTTCTTCACTTACTTCTTTTCTCAATATACTGGGCTTAGAAAATGGTATCAAGCCATCCTTATCATCAGTAGGACACGGAAAGAGGCACTAAGTCTCCTAACCAAGTTCAACCACACTCTGCAACTTAACCATTGCACTACAAATTAGGCAGTGGGGGCATCAGCAAAGGCAGCCAATATGCCGATCCTTTATACATTTTGTGTAGTACTTTTCTTACTCGGAGGCAAAATCAGCACTTTAGCTGCCCAAATCATACAGATTTTACACATGTAGCACTCAATGCACACATAGGCACACACCTTGCAGTTCTTCTACACACACTTAAGCTAAAAACCCATTCTGTCACGTCAAAATTCTGCAAACCTATTACATATTCAGTGCGTCGGCATAGAAGCACTTTTTAATCCCACTAAAATGCACAAGTAGTTAGACTGAAGATGCAACCTGAATGAGTTTACAGTATGTACTCCACTTTATTAATGATTAGCAATGAGAAAGTGAGGACTACAAGAGTATTGGAAAAGACTTTTTCCACTCTGAATGTAAAGCAGATTGTGTGACCATTGGCCAAAAACGACCACGAAGGGACTCGAACCCTCAATTTTCTGATCCGAAGTCAGACGCCTTATCCATTAGGCCACGCTGTCATCCGTCCACCTGAGATGATTTTTATCATGTAGGTGGTATGCATGGATGGAGAACATATTATTGAAAGGTATTCAGGTTTACATCCCATAGTGTTCTTTCAGCTCTTTTCGCTGGAAGCACTTTTTTGGAATCTATATATTGAGAATTTTATGAGTACGATATGCTTT
>NC_140585.1:133878203-133885703 GCF_964204655.1 Triturus cristatus
AGTGCGTCGGCATAGAAGCACTTTTTAATGCCACTAAAATGCACAAGTAGTTAGACTGAAGATGCAACCTGAATGAGTTTACAGTATGTACTCCACTTTATTAATGATTAGTAATGAGAAAGTGAGGACTACAAGAGTATTGGAAAATACTTTTTTCACTCTGAATGTAAAGCAGATTGTGTGACCATTGGCCAAAAACGACCACGAAGGGACTCGAACCCTCAATCTTCTGATCCAAAGTCAGACGCCTTATCCATTAGGCCACGCGGTCATCCGTTCACCTGAGATGATTTTTATCATGTAGGTGGTATGCATGGATGGAGAACATATTATTGAAAGGTATTCAGGTTTACATCCCATAGTGTTCTTTCAGCTCTTTTCGCTGGAAGCACTTTTTTGGAATCTATATATTGAGAATTTTATGAGTACGATATGCTTTTGTTTTCCTTTTTGTATACAAACCTCTTTCCTCATGAGTTTAAAGCTCATTTGTATGCTCTACATAGCTCTGGACGTTTCCAGACGTGGAGTGAAACTGTTTTGAAAGTAGTACAAATTGCTCCTTCCTGCATATGCTAATTTTTCACAATCACATAGTTTGTATAAGTTTTATGAATCCTGGCTTGACCTATTCAAGTAGCTGAAAGCCTGTCACCACCTCTAGAAGCAAGATTCACACCAATCCAATTCAAATCATTTTTTCCAAAAGAATATGTTCTGGCCGGTCGAAAATGCATCTCACAAAAATAGGCATTTAATAATCTACTTTGCAGTTTCAGAACACTAAAATGACTGTGAAGTGTACACAAGTAAAATGGGACAGTTTCAAAGTACCTAATCCCTCATAAACTTCCGAGAGGAAGCATGTAATAAATCTACCTAATTTTCTGGAAAAGAAAGAGGGAGGATATTTGTTATCACCTCAGATGGGACTTGAACCCACAATCCCTGGCTTAGGAGGCCAGTGCCTTATCCATTAGGCCACTGAGACACACATGCATAGCTCTTTTCTAGAGGCATTATTTAAATGTATTCTATGGTCAGACACCGGTGTGTGCACACAGGGCATTTCTCAGTTCTCTCTATAAGTAAACTTCCCATTTTCATCCTCTTCCATCCCCGACTTTAACGCTCTCTTCTATGCTATAATGGAGACTTTGCAATTTTAGCAAGTGGAGAGAAATTGGAGAACCACTTTCGACTCCACACTTCTTCTTCACTTACTTCTTTTCTCAATATACTGGGCTTAGAAAATGGTATCAAGCCATCCTTATCATCAGTAGGACACGGAAAGAGGCACTAAGTCTCCTAACCAAGTTCAACCACACTCTGCAACTTAACCATTCCACTACAAATTAGGCAACGGGGGCATCAGCAAAGGCAGCCAATGTGCCGATCCTTTATACATTTTGTGTAGTACTTTTCTTACTCGGAGGCAAAATCAGCACTTTAACTGCCCAAATCATACAGATTTTACACATGTACCACTCTATGCACACATAGGCACACACCTTGCAGTTCTTCTACACACACTTAAGCTAAAAACCCATTCTGTCACGTCAAAATTCTGCAAACCTATTACATATTCAGTGCGTCGGCATAGAAGCACTTTTTAATGCCACTAAAATGCACAAGTAGTTAGACTCAAGATGCAACCTGAATGAGTTTACAGTATGTACTCCACTTTACTAATGATTAGTAATGAGAAAGTGAGGACTACAAGAGTATTGGAAAATACTTTTTCCACTCTGAATGTAAAGCAGATTGTGTGACCATTGGCCAAAAAAGACCACGAAGGGACTCGAACCCTCAATCTTCTGATCCGAAGTCAGACGCCTTATCCATTAGGCCACGCGGTCATCCGTCCACCTGAGATGATTTTTATCATGTAGGTGGTATGCATGGATGGAGACCATATTATTGAAAGGTATTCAGGTTTACATCCCATAGTGTTCTTTCAGCTCTTTTCGCTGGAAGCACTTTTTTGGAATCTATATATTGAGAATTTTATGAGTACGATATGCTTTTGTTTTCCTTTTTCCATACAAACCTCTTTCCTCATGAGTTTAAAGCTCATTTGTATTCTCTACATAGCTCTGGACGTTTCCAGACGTGGAGTGAAACTGTTTTGAAAGTAGTACAAATTGCTCCTTCCTGCATATGCTAATTTTTCACACTCACATAGGTTGTATAAGTTTTATGAATCCTGGCTTGACCTATTCAAGTAGCTGAAAGCCTGTCACCACCTCTAGAAACAAGATTCACACCAATCCAATTCGTATCATTTTTTCCAAAGGAATATGTTCTGGCCGGTCGAAAATGCATCTCACAAAAATAGGCATTTAAAAATCTACTTTGCAGTTGCAGAACACTAACATGACTGTGAAGTGTACACAAGTAAAATGGGACCGTTTCAAAGTACCTAATCCCTCATAAACTTCTGAGAGGAAGCATGTAATAAATCTACCTAATTTTCTGGAAAAGAAAGAGGGAGGATTTGTGTTATCACCTCAGATGGGACTTGAACCCACAATCCTTGGCTTAGGAGGCCAGTGCCTTATCCATGAGGCCACTGAGGCACACATGCATAGCTCTTTTCTAGAGGCATTATTTAAATGTATTCTATGGTCAGACACCGGTGTGTGCACACAGGGCATTTCTCACTTCTCTCTATAAGTAAACTTCCCATTTTCATCCTCTTCCATCCCCGACTTTAACGCTCTCTTCTATGCTATAAAGGAGACTTTGCAATTTTAGCAAGTGGAGAGAAATTGGAGAACCACTTTCGACTCCACACTTCTTCTTCACTTACTTCTTTTCTCAATATACTGGGCTTAGAAAATGGTATCAAGCCATCCTTATCATCAGTAGGACACGGAAAGAGGCACTAAGTCTCCTAACCAAGTTCAACCACACTCTGCAACTTAACCATTGCACTACAAATTAGGCAACGGGGGCATCAGCAAAGGCAGCCAATGTGCCGATCCTTTATACATTTTGTGTAGTACTTTTCTTACTCGGAGGCAAAATCAGCACTTTAACTGCCCAAATCATACAGATTTTACACATGTTCCACTCTATGCACACATAGGCACACACCTTGCAGTTCTTCTACACACACTTAAGCTAAAAACCCATTCTGTCACGTCAAAATTCTGCAAACCTATTACATATTCAGTGCGTCGGCATAGAAGCACTTTTTAATGCCACTAAAATGCACAAGTAGTTAGACTGAAGATGCAACCGGAATGAGTTTACAGTATGTACTCCACTTTATTAATGATTAGTAATGAGAAAGTGAGGACTACAAGAGTATTGGAAAAGACTTTTTCCACTCTGAATGTAAAGCAGATTGTGTGACCATTGGCCAAAAACGACCACGAAGGGGCTCGAACCCTCAATCTTCTGATCTGAAGTCAGACGCCTTATCCATGAGGCCACGCAGTCATCCGTCCACCTGAGGTGATTTTTATCATGTAGGTGGCATGCATGGATGGAGAACATATTATTGAAAGGTATTCAGGTTTACATCCCATAGTGTTCTTTCAGCTCTTTTCGCTGGAAGCACTTTTTTGGAATCTATATATTGAGAATTTTATTAGTACGATATGCTTTTGTTTTCCTTTTTCCATACAAACCTCTTTCCTCATGAGTTTAAAGCTCATTTGTATGCTCTACATAGCTCTGGACGTTTCCAGACGTGGAGTGAAACTGTTTTGAAAGTAGTACAAATTGCTCCTTCCTGCATATGCTAATTTTTCACACTCACATAGGTTGTATAAGTTTTATGAATCCTGGCTTGACCTATTCAAGTAGCTGAAAGCCTGTCACCACCTCTAGAAACAAGATTCACACCAATCCAATTCATATCATTTTTTCCAAAGGAATATGTTCTGGCCGGTCGAAAATGCATCTCACAAAAATAGGCATTTAAAAATCTACTTTGCAGTTTCAGAAGACTAACATGACTGTGAAGTGTACACAAGTAAAACGTGACAGTTTCAAAGTACCTAATCCCTCATAAACTTCTGAGAGGAAGCATGTAATAAATCTACCTAATTTTCTGGAAAAGAAAGAGGGAGGATTTTTGTTATCACCTCAGATGGGACTCAATCCCACAATCCCTGGCTTAGGAGGCCAGTGCCTTATCCATTAGGCCACTGAGGCACACATGCATAGCTCTTTTCTAGAGGCATTATTTAAATGTATTCTATGGTCAGACACCGGTGTGTGCACACAGGGCATTTCTCACTTCTCTCTATAAGTAAACTTCCCATTTTCATCCTCTTCCATCCCCGACTTTAACGCTCTCTTCTATGCTATAATGGAGACTTTGCAATTTTAGCAAGTGGAGAGAAATTGGAGAACCACTTTCGACTCCACACTTCTTCTTCACTTACTTCTTTTCTCAATATACTGGGCTTAGAAAATGGTATCAAGCCATCCTTATCATCAGTAGGACACGGAAAGAGGCACTAAGTTTGCTAACCAAGTTCAACCACACTCTGCAACTTAACCATTGCACTACAAATTAGGCAATGGGGGCATCAGCAAAGGCAGCCAATGTGCCGATCCTTTATACATTTTGTGTAGTGCTTTTCTTACTCGGAGGCAAAATAAGCACTTTAACTGCCCAAATCATACAGATTTTACACATGTACCACTCTATGCACACATAGGCACACACCTTGCAGTTCTTCTACACACACTTAAGCTAAAAACCCATTCTGTCACGTCAAAATTCTGCAAACCTATTACATATTCAGTGCGTCGGCATAGAAGCACTTTTTAATGCCACTAAAATGCACAAGTAGTTAGACTGAAGATGCAACCTGAATGAGTTTACAGTATGTACTCCACTTTATTAATGATTAGTAATGAGAAAGTGAGGACTACAAGAGTATTGGAAAAGACTTTTTCCACTCTGAATGTAAAGCAGATTGTGTGACCATTGGCCAAAAACGACCATGAAAGGACTCGAACCCTCAATCTTCTGATCCGAAGTCAGACGCCTTATCCATTAGGCCACGCAGTCATCCGTTCACCTGAGATGATTTTTATCATGTAGGTGGCATGCATGGATGGAGAATATATTATTGAAAGGTATTCAGGTTTACATCCCATAGTGTTCTTTCAGCTCTTTTCGCTGGAAGCACTTTTTTGGAATCTATATATTGAGAATTTTATGAGTACGATATGCTTTTGTTTTCCTTTTTGCATACAAACCTCTTTCCTCATGAGTTTAAAGCTCATTTGTATGCTCTACATAGCTCTGGACGTTTCCAGACGTGGAGTGAAACTGTTTTGAAAGTAGTACAAATTGCTCCTTCCTGCATATGCTAATTTTTCACACTCACATAGGTTGTATAAGTTTTATGAATCCTGGCTTGACCTATTCAAGTAGCTGAAAGCCTGTCACCACCTCTAGAAACAAGATTCACACCAATCCAATTCAAATCATTTTTTCCAAAAGAATATGTTCTGGCCGGTCGAAAATGCATCTCACAAAAATAGGCATTTAAAAATCTACTTTGCAGTTTCAGAACACTAACATGAGTGTGAAGTGTACACAAGTAAAATGGGACAGTTTCAAAGTACCTAATCCCTCATAAACTTCCGAGAGGAAGCATGTAATAAATCTACCTAATTTTCTGGAAAAGAAAGAGGGAGGATTTTTGTTATCACCTCAGATGGGACTCGAGCCCACAATCCCTGGCTTAGGAAGCCAGTGCCTTATCCATTAGGCCACTGAGGATACATGCATAGCTTTTTTCTAGAGGCATTATTTAAATGTATTCTATGGTCAGACACCGGTGTGTGCACACAGGGCATTTCTCACTTCTCTCTATAAGTAAACTTCCCATTTTCATCCTCTTCCATCCCCGACTTTAACGCTCTCTTCTATGCTATAATGGAGACTTTGCAATTTTAGCAAATGGAGAGAAATTGGAGAACCACTTTCGACTCCACACTTCTTCTTCACTTACTTCTTTTCTCAATATACTGGGCTTAGAAAATGGTATCAAGCCATCCTTATCATCAGTAGGACACGGACAGAGGCGCTAAGTCTCCTAACCAAGTTCAACCACACTCTGCAACTTAACCATTGCACTACAAATTAGGCAACGGGGGCATCAGCAAAGGTAGCCAATGTGCCGATCCTTTATAGATTTTGTGTAGTGCTTTTCTTACTCGGAGGCAAAATCAGCACTTTAACTGCCCAAATCATACAGATTTTACACATGTACCACTCTATGCAGACATAGGCACACACCTTGCAGTTCTTCTACACACACTTAAGCAAAAAACCCATTCTGTCACGTCAAAATTCTGCAAACCTTTTACATATTCAGTGCGTCGGCATAGAAGCACTTTTTAATGCCACTAAAATGCACAAGTAGTTAGACTGAAGATGCAACCTGAATGAGATAACAGTATGTACTCCACTTTATTATTGATTAGTAATGAGAAAGTGAGGACTACAAGAGTATTGGAAAATACTTTTTCCACTCTGAATGTAAAGCAGATTGTGTGACCATTGGCCAAAAATGACCACGAAGGGACTCAAACCCTCAATCTTCTGATCCGAAGTCAGACGCCTTATCCATTAGGCCACGCGGTCATCCATCCAGCTTAGATGATTTTTATCATGTAGGTGGTATGCATGGATGGAGAACATATTATTGAAAGGTATTCAGGTTTAAATCCCATAGTGTTCTTTCAGCTCTTTTCACTGGAAGCACTTTTTTGGAATCTATATATTGAGAATTTTATGAGTACGATATGCTTTTGTTTTCCTTTTTGCATACAAACCTCTTTCCTCATGAGTTTAAAGCTCATTTGTATTCTCTACATAGTTCTGGAAGTTTCCAGACGTGGAGTGAAACTGTTTTGAAAGTAGGACAAATTGCTCCTTCCTGCATATGCTAATTTTTCACACTCACATAGGTTGTATACGTTTTATGTATCCTGGCTTGACCTATTCAAGTAGCTGAAAGCCTGTCACCACCTCTAGAAACAAGATTCACACCAATCCAATTCAAATCATGTTTTCCAAAGGAATATGTTCTGGCCGGTCGAAAATGCATCTCACAAAAATAGGCATTTAAAAATCTACTTTGCAGTTTCAGAACACTAACATGACTGTGAAGTGTACACAAGTAAAATGGGACCGTTTCAAAGTACCTAATCCCTCATAAACTTCTGAGAGGAAGCATGTAATAAATCTACCTAATATTCTGGAAAAGATAGAGGGAGGATTTTTGTTATCACCTCAGATGGGACTTGAACCCACAATCCCTGGCTTAGGAGGCCAGTGCCTTATCTATTAGGCCACTGAGGTACACATGCATAGCACTTTTCTAGAGGCATTATTTAAATGTATTCTATGGTCAGACACCGGTGTGTGCACACAGGGCATTTCTCACTTCTCTCTATAAGTAAACTTCCCATTTTCATCCTCCTCCATCCCCGACTTTAACGCTCTCTTCTATGCTATAA
>NC_140585.1:133893203-133895703 GCF_964204655.1 Triturus cristatus
GAATATGTTCTGGCCGGTCGAAAATGCATCTCACAAAAATAGGCATTTAAAAATCTACTTTGCAGTTTCAGAACACTAACATGACTGTGAAGTGTACACAAGTAAAATGGGACCGTTTCAAAGTACCTAATCCCTCATAAACTTCTGAGTGGAAGCATGTAATAAATCTACCTAATATTCTGGAAAAGATAGAGGGAGGATTTTTGTTATCACCTCAGATGGGACTTGAACCCACAATCCCTGGCTTAGGAGGCCAGTGCCTTATCCATTAGGCCACTAAGGTACACATGCATAGCTCTTTTCTAGAGGCATTATTTAAATGTATTCTATGGTCAGACACCGGTGTGTGCACACAGGGCATTTCTCATTCTCTCTATAAGTAAACTTCCCATTTTCATCCTCTTCCATCCCCGACTTTAACGCTCTCTTCTATGCTATAATGGAGACTTTGCAATTTTAGCAAGTGGAGAGAAATTGGAGAACCACTTTCGACTCCACACTTCTTCTTCACTTACTTCTTTTCTCAATATACTGGGCTTAGAAAATGGTATCAAGCCATCCTTATCATCAGTAGGACACGGAAAGAGGCACTAAGTCTCCTAACCAAGTTCAACCACACTCTGCAACTTAACCATTGCACTACAAATTAGGCAACGAGGGCATCAGCAAAGGCAGCCAATGTGCCGATCCTTTATACATTTTGTGTAGTACTTTTCTTACTCGGAGGCAAAATCAGCACTTTAACTGCCCAAATCATACAGATTTTACACATGTAGCACTCTATGCACACATAGGCACACACCTTGCAGTTCTTCTACACACACTTAAGCTAAAAACCCATTCTGTCACGTCAATATTCTGCAAACCTATTACATATTCAGTGCGTCGGCATAGAAGCACTTTTTAATGCCACTAAAATGCACAAGCAGTTAGACAGAAGATGCAACCTGAATGAGTTTACAGTATGTACTCCACTTTATTAATGATTAGTAATGAGAAAGTGAGGACTACAAGAGTATTGGAAAAGACTTTTTCCACTCTGAATGTAAAGCAGATTGTGTGACCATTGGCCAAAAACGACCACGAAGGGACTCGAACCCTCAATCTTCTGATCCGAAGTCAGACGCCTTATCCATTAGGCCACGCGGTCATCCGTCCAGCTGAGATGATTTTTATCATGTAGGTGGTATGCATGGATGGAGAACATATTATTGAAAGGTATTCAGGTTTACATCCCATAGTGTTCTTTCAGCTCTTTTCACTGGAAGCACTTTTTTGGAATCTATATATTGAGAATTTTATGAGTACGATATGCTTTTGTTTTCCTTTTTCCATACAAACCTCTTTCCTCATGAGTTTAAAGCTCATTTGTATGCTCTACATAGCTCTGGACGTTTCCAGACGTGGAGTGAAACTGTTTTGAAAGTAGTACAAATTGCTCCTTCCTGCATATGCTAATTTTTCACACTCACATAGGTTGTATAAGTTTTATGAATCCTGGCTTGACCTATTCAAGTAGCTGAAAGCCTGTCACCACCTCTAGAAACAAGATTCACACCAATCCAATTCGTATCATTTTTTCCAAAGGAATATGTTCTGGCCGGTCGAAAATGCATCTCACAAAAATAGGCATTTAAAAATCTACTTTGCAGTTTCAGAACACTAACATGACTGTGAAGTGTACACAAGTAAAATGGGACCGTTTCAAAGTACCTAATCCCTCATAAACTTCTGAGAGGAAGCATGTAATAAATCTACCTAATTTTCTGGAAAAGAAAGAGGGAGGATTTTTGTTATCACCTCAGATGGGACTTGAACCCACAATCCTTGGCTTAGGAGGCCAGTGCCTTATCCATTAGGCCACTGAGGCACACATGCATAGCTCTTTTCTAGAGGCATTATTTAAATGTATTCTATGGTCAGACACCGGTGTGTGCACACAGGGCATTTCTCACTTCTCTCTATAAGTAAACTTCCCATTTTCATCCTCTTCCATCCCCGACTTTAACGCTCTCTTCTATGCTATAATGGAGACTTTGCAATTTTAGCAAGTGGAGAGAAATTGGAGAACCACTTTCGACTCCACACTTCTTCTTCACTTACTTCTTTTCTCAATATACTGGGCTTAGAAAATGGTATCAAGCCATCCTTATCATCAGTAGGACACGGAAAGAGGCACTAAGTCTCCTGACCAAGTTCAACCACACTCTGCAACTTAACCATTGCACTACAAATTAGGCAACGGGGGCATCAGCAAAGGCAGCCAATGTGCCGATCCTTTATACATTTTGTGTAGTACTTTTCTTACTCGGAGGCAAAATCAGCACTTTAACTGCCCAAATCATACAGATTTTACACATGTTCCACTCTATGCACACATAGGCACACACCTTGCAGTTCTTCTACACACACTTAAGCTAAAAACCCATTCTGTCACGTCAAAATTCTGCAAACCTATTACATATTCAGTGCGTCGGCATAGAAGCACTTTTTAATGCCA
>NC_140585.1:133900703-133915703 GCF_964204655.1 Triturus cristatus
TCATCCATCCACCTGAGATGATTTTTATCATGTAGGTGGTATGCATGGATGGAGAACATATTATTGAAAGGTATTCAGGTTTACATCCCATAGTGTTCTTTCAGCTCTTTTCGCTGGAAGCACTTTTTTGGAATCTATATATTGAGAATTTTATGAGTACGATATGCTTTTGTTTTCCTTTTTCCATACAAACCTCTTTCCTCATGAGTTTAAAGCTCATTTGTATGCTCTACATAGCTCTGGACGTTTCCAGACGTGGAGTGAAACTGTTTTGAAAGTAGGACAAATTGCTCCTTCCTGCATATGCTAATTTTTCACACTCACATAGGTTGTATACGTTTTATGAATCCTGGCTTGACCTATTCAAGTAGCTGAAAGCCTGTCACCACCTCTAGAAACAAGATTCACACCAATCCATTTCAAATCATTTTTTCCAAAAGAATATGTTCTGGCCGGTCGAAAATGCATCTCACAAAAATAGGCATTTAAAAATCTACTTTGCAGTTTCAGAACACTAACATGACTGTGAAGTGTACACAAGTAAAATGGGACAGTTTCAAAGTACCTAATCCCTCATAAACTTCCGAGAGGAAGCATGTAATAAATCTACCTAATTTTCTGGAAAAGAAAGAGGGAGGATTTTTGGTATCACCTCAGATGGGACTTGAACCCACAATCCCTGGCTTAGGAGGCCAGTGCCTTATCCATTAGGCCACTGAGGCACACATGCATAGTTCTTTTCTAGAGGCATTATTTAAATGTATTCTATGGTCAGAGACCGGTGTGTGCACACAGGGCATTTCTCACTTCTCTCTATAAGTAAACTTCCCATTTTCATCCTCTTCCATCCCCGACTTTAACGCTCTCTTCTATGCTATAATGGAGACTTTGCAATTTTAGCAAGTGGAGAGAAATTGGAGAACCACTTTCGACTCCACACTTCTTCTTCACTTACTTCTTTTCTCAATATACTGGGCTTAGAAAATGGTATCAAGCCATCCTTATCATCAGTAGGACACGGAAAGAGGCACTAAGTCTCCTAACCAAGTTCAACCACACTCTGCAACTTAACCATTGCACTACAAATTAGGCAACGGAGGCATCAGCAAAGGCAGCCAATGTGCCGATCCTTTATACATTTTGTGTAGTACTTTTCTTACTCTGAGGCAAAATCAGCACTTTAACTGCCCAAATCATACAGATTTTACACATGTAGCACTCTATGCACACATAGGCACACACCTTGCAGTTCTTCTACACACACTTAAGCTAAAAACCCATTCTGTCACGTCAAAATTCTGCAAACCTATTACATATTCAGTGCGTCGGCATAGAAGCACTTTTTAATGCCACTAAAATGCACAAGTAGTTAGACTGAAGATGCAACCTGAATGAGTTTACAGTATGTACTCCACTTTATTAATGATTAGTAATGAGAAAGTGAGGACTACAAGAGTATTGGAAAAGACTTTTTCCACTCTGAATGTAAAGCAGATTGTGTGACCATTGGCCAAAAACGACCACGAAGGGACTCGAACCCTCAATCTTCTGATCCGAAGTCAGACGCCTTATCCATTAGGCCACACGGTCATCCGTCCACCTGAGATGATTTTTATCATGTAGGTGGTATGCATGGATGGAGAACATATTATTGAAAGGTATTCAGGTTTACATCCCATAGTGTTCTTTCAGCTCTTTTCGCTGGAAGCACTTTTTTGGAATCTATATATTGAGAATTTTATGAGTACGATATGCTTTTGTTTTCCTTTTTCCATACAAACCTCTTTCATCATGACTTTAAAGCTCATTTGTATGCTCTACATAGCTCTGGACGTTTCCAGACGTGGAGTGAAACTGTTTTGAAAGTAGTACAAATTGCTCCTTCCTGCATATGCTAATTTTTCACACTCACATAGGTTGTATAAGTTTTATGAATCCTGGCTTGACCTATTCAAGTAGCTGAAAGCCTGTCACCACCTCTAGAAACAAGATTCACACCAATCCAATTCATATCATTTTTTCCAAAGGAATATGTTCTGGCCGGTCGAAAATGCATCTCACAAAAATAGGCATTTAAAAATCTACTTTGCAGTTTCAGAACACTAACATGACTGTGAAGTGTACACAAGTAAAACAGGACAGTTTCAAAGTACCTAATCCCTCATAAAATTCTGAGAGGAAGCATGTAATAAATCTACCTAATTTTCTGGAAAAGAAAGAGGCAGGATTTTTGTTATCACCTCAGATGGGACTCAAACCCACAATCCCTGGCTGAGGAGGCCAGTGCCTTATCCATTAGGCCACTGAGGCACACATGCATAGCTCTTTTCTAGAGGCATTATTTAAATGTATTCTATGGTCAGACACCGGGGTGTGCACACAGGGCATTTCTCACTTCTCTCTATAAGTAAACTTCCCATTTTCATCCTCTTCCATCCCCGACTTTAACGCTCTCTTCTATGCTATAACAGAGACTTTGCAATTTTAGCAAGTGGAGAGAAATTGGAGAACCACTTTCGACTCCACACTTCTTCTTCACTTACTTCTTTTCTCAATATACTGGGCTTAGAAAATGGTATCAAGCCATCCTTATCATCAGTAGGACACGGAAAGAGGCACTAAGTCTCCTAACCAAGTTCAACCACACTCTGCAACTTAACCATTGCACTACAAATTAGGCAACGTGGGCATCAGCAAAGGCAGCCAATGTGCCGATCCTTTATACATTTTGTGTAGTACTTTTCTTACTCGGAGGCAAAATCAGCACTTTAACTGCCCAAATCATACAGATTTTACACATGTACCACTCTATGCACACATAGGCACACACCTTGCAGTTCTTCTACACACACTTAAGCTAAAAACCCATTCTGTCACGTCAAAATTCTGCAAACCTATTACATATTCAGTGCGTCGGCATAGAAGCACTTTTTAATGCCACTAAAATGCACAAGTAGTTAGACTGAAGATGCAACCTGAATGAGTTTACAGTATGTACTCCACTTTATTAATGATTAGTACTGAGAAAGTGAGGACTACAAGAGTATTGGAAAAGACTTTTTCCACTCTGAATGTAAAGCAGATTGTGTGACCATTGGCCAAAAACGACCACGAAGGGACTCGAACCCTCAATCTTCTGATCCGAAGTCAGACGCCTTATCCATTAGGCCACGCGGTCATCCGTCCACCTGAGGTGATTTTTATCATGTAGGTGGTATGCATGGATGGTGGTATGCATGGATTATTGAAAGGTATTCAGGTTTACATCCCATAGTGTTCTTTCAGCTCTTTTCGCTGGAAGCACTTTTTTGGAATCTATATATTGAGAATTTTATGAGTACGATATGCTTTTGTTTTCCTTTTTCCATACAAACCTCTTTCATCATGACTTTAAAGCTCATTTGTATGCTCTACATAGCTCTGGACGTTTCCAGACGTGGAGTGAAACTGTTTTGAAAGTAGTACAAATTGCTCCTTCCTGCATATGCTAATTTTTCACACTCACATAGGTTGTATAAGTTTTATGAATCCTGGCTTGACCTATTCAAGTAGCTGAAAGCCTGTCACCACCTCTAGAAACAAGATTCACACCAATCCAATTCATATCATTTTTTCCAAAGGAATATGTTCTGGCCGGTCGAAAATGCATCTCACAAAAATAGGCATTTAAAAATCTACTTTGCAGTTTCAGAACACTAACATGACTGTGAAGTGTACACAAGTAAAACGGGACAGTTTCAAAGTACCTAATCCCTCATAAAATTCTGAGAGGAAGCATGTAATAAATCTACCTAATTTTCTGGAAAAGAAAGAGGCAGGATTTTTGTTATCACCTCAGATGGGACTCAAACCCACAATCCCTGGTTTAGGAGGCCAGTGCCTTATCCATTAGGCCACTGAGGCACACATGCATAGCTCTTTTCTAGAGGCATTATTTAAATGTATTCTATGGTCAGACACCGGTGTGTGCACACAGGGCATTTCTCACTTCTCTCTATAAGTAAACTTCCCATTTTCATCCTCTTCCATCCCCGACTCTAACGCTCTCTTCTATGCTATAATGGAGACTTTGCAATTTTAGCAAGTGGAGAGAAATTGGAGAACCACTTTCGACTCCACACTTCTTCTTCACTTACTTCTTTTCTCAATATACTGGGCTTAGAAAATGGTATCAAGCCATCCTTATCATCAGTAGGACGCGGAAAGAGGCACTAAGTCTCCTAACCAAGTTCAACCACACTCTGCAACTTAACCATTGCACTACAAATTAGGCAACGGGGGCATCAGCAAAGGCAGCCAATGTGCCGATCCTTTATACATTTTGTGTAGTACTTTTCTTACTCGGAGGCAAAATCAGCACTTTAACTGCCCAAATCATACAGATTTTACACATGTTCCACTCTATGCACACATAGGCACACACCTTGCAGTTCTTCTACACACACTTAAGCTAAAAACCCATTCTGTCACGTCAAAATTCTGCAAACCTATTACATATTCATTGCGTCGGCATAGAAGCACTTTTTAATGCCACTAAAATGCACAAGTAGTTAGACTGAAGATGCAACCGGAATGAGTTTACAGTATGTACTCCACTTTATTAATGATTAGTAATGAGAAAGTGAGGACTACAAGAGTATTGGAAAATACTTTTTCCACTCTGAATGTAAAGCAGATTGTGTGACCATTGGCCAAAAACAACCACGAAGGGACTCGAACCCTCAATCTTCTGATCCGAAGTCAGACGCCTTATCCATTAGGCCACGCGGTCATCCGTCCACCTGAGGTGATTTTTATCATGTAGGTGGTATGCATGGATGGAGAACATATTATTGAAAGGTATTCAGGTTTACATCCCATAGTGTTCTTTCAGCTCTTTTCGCTGGAAGCACTTTTTTGGAATCTATATATTGAGAATTTTATGAGTACGATATGCTTTTGTTTTCCTTTTTCCATACAAACCTCTTTCCTCATGAGTTTAAAGCTCATTTGTATGCTCTACATAGCTCTGGACGTTTCCAGACGTGGAGTGAAACTGTTTTGAAAGTAGTTCAAATTGCTCCTTCCTGCATATGCTAATTTTTCACACTCACATAGGTTGTATAAGTTTTTGAATCCTGGCTTGACCTATTCAAGTAGCTGAAAGCCTGTCACCACCTCTAGAAACAAGATTCACACCAATCCATTTCAAATCATTTTTTCCAAAAGAATATGTTCTGGCCGGTCGAAAATGCATCTCACAAAAATAGGCATTTAAAAATCTACTTTGCAGTTTCAGAACACTAACATGACTGTGAAGTGTACACAAGTAAAATGGGACAGTTTCAAAGTACCTAATCCCTCATAAACTTCCGAGAGGAAGCATGTAATAAATCTACCTAATTTTCTGGAAAAGAAAGAGGGAGGATTTTTGGTATCACCTCAGATGGGACTTGAACCCACAATCCCTGGCTTAGGAGGCCAGTGCCTTATCCATTAGGCCACTGAGGCACACATGCAAAGTTCTTTTCTAGAGGCATTATTTAAATGTATTCTATGGTCAGACACCGGGGTGTGCACACAGGGCATTTCTCACTTCTCTCTATAAGTAAACTTCCCATTTTCATCCTCTTCCATCCCCGACTTTAACGCTCTCTTCTATGCTATAATGGAGACTTTGCAATTTTAGCAAGTGGAGAGAAATTGGAGAACCACTTTCGACTCCACACTTCTTCTTCACTTACTTCTTTTCTCAATATACTGGGCTTAGAAAATGGTATCAAGCCATCCTTATCATCAGTAGGACACGGAAAGAGGCACTAAGTCTCCTAACCAAGTTCAACCACACTCTGCAACTTAACCATTGCACTACAAATTAGGCAACGGGGGCATCAGCAAAGGCAGCCAATGTGCCGATCCTTTATACATTTTGTGTAGTACTTTTCTTACTCGGAGGCAAAATCAGCACTTTAACTGCCCAAATCATACAGATTTTACACATGTAGCACTCTATGCACACATAGGCACACACCTTGCAGTTCTTCTACACACACTTAAGCTAAAAACCCATTCTGTCACGTCAAAATTCTGCAAACCTATTACATATTCAGTGCGTCGGCATAGAAGCACTTTTTAATGCCACTAAAATGCACAAGCAGTTAGACAGAAGATGCAACCTGAATGAGTTTACAGTATGTACTCCACTTTATTAATGATTAGTAATGAGAAAGTGAGGACTACAAGAGTATTGGAAAATACTTTTTCCACTCTGAATGTAAAGCAGATTGTGTGACCATTGGCCAAAAACGACCACGAAGGGACTCGAACCCTCAATCTTCTGATCCGAAGTCAGACGCCTTATCCATTAGGCCACGCGGTCATCCGTCCAGCTGAGATGATTTTTATCATGTAGGTGGTATGCATGGATGGAGAACATATTATTGAAAGGTATTCAGGTTTACATCCCATAGTGTTCTTTCAGCTCTTTTCACTGGAAGCACTTTTTTGGAATCTATATATTGAGAATTTTATGAGTACGATATGCTTTTGTTTTCCTTTTTCCATACAAACCTCTTTCCTCATGAGTTTAAAGCTCATTTGTATGCTCTACATAGCTCTGGACGTTTCCAGACGTGGAGTGAAACTGTTTTGAAAGTAGTACAAATTGCTCCTTCCTGCATATGCTAATTTTTCACACTCACATAGGTTGTATAAGTTTTATGAATCCTGGCTTGACCTATTCAAGTAGCTGAAAGCCTGTCACCACCTCTAGAAACAAGATTCACACCAATCCAATTCGTATCATTTTTTCCAAAGGAATATGTTCTGGCCGGTCGAAAATGCATCTCACAAAAATAGGCATTTAAAAATCTACTTTGCAGTTTCAGAACACTAACATGACTGTGAAGTGTACACAAGTAAAATGGGACCGTTTCAAAGTGCCTAATCCCTCATAAACTTCTGAGAGGAAGCATGTAATAAATCTACCTAATTTTCTGGAAAAGAAAGAGGGAGGATTTTTGTTATCACCTCAGATGGGACTTGAACCCACAATCCTTGGCTTAGGAGGCCAGTGCCTTATCCATTAGGCCACGGAGGCACACATGCATAGCTCTTTTCTAGAGGCATTATTTAAATGTATTCTATGGTCAGACACCGGTGTGTGCACACAGGGCATTTCTCACTTCTCTCTATAAGTAAACTTCCCATTTTCATCCTCTTCCATCCCCGACTTTAACGCTCTCTTCTATGCTATAATGGAGACTTTGCAATTTTAGCAAGTGGAGAGAAACTGGAGAACCACTTTCGACTCCACACTTCTTCTTCACTTACTTCTTTTCTCAATATACTGGGCTTAGAAAATGGTATCAAGCCATCCTTATCATCAGTAGGACACGGAAAGAGGCACTAAGTCTCCTAACCAAGTTCAACCACACTCTGCAACTTAACCATTGCACTACAAATTAGGCAACGGGGGCATCAGCAAAGGCAGCCAATGTGCCGATCCTTTATACATTTTGTGTAGTACTTTTCTTACTCGGAGGCAAAATCAGCACTTTAACTGCCCAAATCATACAGATTTTACACATGTTCCACTCTATGCACACATAGGCACACACCTTGCAGTTCTTCTACACACACTTAAGCTAAAAACCCATTCTGTCACGTCAAAATTCTGCAAACCTATTACATATTCAGTGCGTCGGCATAGAAGCACTTTTTAATGCCACTAAAATGCACAAGTAGTTAGACTGAAGATGCAACCGGAATGAGTTTACAGTATGTACTCCACTTTATTAATGATTAGTAATGAGAAAGTGAGGACTACAAGAGTATTGGAAAATACTTTTTCCACTCTGAATGTAAAGCAGATTGTGTGACCATTGGCCAAAAACAACCACGAAGGGACTCGAACCCTCAATCTTCTGATCCGAAGTCAGACGCCTTATCCATTAGGCCACGCGGTCATCCGTCCACCTGAGGTGATTTTTATCATGTAGGTGGTATGCATGGATGGAGAACATATTATTGAAAGGTATTCAGGTTTACATCCCATAGTGTTCTTTCAGCTCTTTTCGCTGGAAGCACTTTTTTGGAATCTATATATTGAGAATTTTATGAGTACGATATGCTTTTGTTTTCCTTTTTCCATACAAACCTCTTTCATCATGACTTTAAAGCTCATTTGTATGCTCTACATAGCTCTGGACGTTTCCAGACGTGGAGTGAAACTGTTTTGAAAGTAGTACAAATTGCTCCTTCCTGCATATGCTAATTTTTCACACTCACATAGGTTGTATAAGTTTTATGAATCCTGGCTTGACCTATTCAAGTAGCTGAAAGCCTGTCACCACCTCTAGAAACAAGATTCACACCAATCCAATTCATATCATTTTTTCCAAAGGAATATGTTCTGGCCGGTCGAAAATGCATCTCACAAAAATAGGCATTTAAAAATCTACTTTGCAGTTTCAGAACACTAACATGACTGTGAAGTGTACACAAGTAAAACGGGACAGTTTCAAAGTACCTAATCCCTCATAAAATTCTGAGAGGAAGCATGTAATAAATCTACCTAATTTTCTGGAAAAGAAAGAGGCAGGATTTTTGTTATCACCTCAGATGGGACTCAAACCCACAATCCCTGGTTTAGGAGGCCAGTGCCTTATCCATTAGGCCACTGAGGCACACATGCATAGCTCTTTTCTAGAGGCATTATTTAAATGTATTCTATGGTCAGACACCGGTGTGTGCACACAGGGCATTTCTCACTTCTCTCTATAAGTAAACTTCCCATTTTCATCCTCTTCCATCCCCGACTCTAACGCTCTCTTCTATGCTATAATGGAGACTTTGCAATTTTAGCAAGTGGAGAGAAATTGGAGAACCACTTTCGACTCCACACTTCTTCTTCACTTACTTCTTTTCTCAATATACTGGGCTTAGAAAATGGTATCAAGCCATCCTTATCATCAGTAGGACGCGGAAAGAGGCACTAAGTCTCCTAACCAAGTTCAACCACACTCTGCAACTTAACCATTGCACTACAAATTAGGCAACGGGGGCATCAGCAAAGGCAGCCAATGTGCCGATCCTTTATACATTTTGTGTAGTACTTTTCTTACTCGGAGGCAAAATCAGCACTTTAACTGCCCAAATCATACAGATTTTACACATGTTCCACTCTATGCACACATAGGCACACACCTTGCAGTTCTTCTACACACACTTAAGCTAAAAACCCATTCTGTCACGTCAAAATTCTGCAAACCTATTACATATTCATTGCGTCGGCATAGAAGCACTTTTTAATGCCACTAAAATGCACAAGTAGTTAGACTGAAGATGCAACCGGAATGAGTTTACAGTATGTACTCCACTTTATTAATGATTAGTAATGAGAAAGTGAGGACTACAAGAGTATTGGAAAATACTTTTTCCACTCTGAATGTAAAGCAGATTGTGTGACCATTGGCCAAAAACAACCACGAAGGGACTCGAACCCTCAATCTTCTGATCCGAAGTCAGACGCCTTATCCATTAGGCCACGCGGTCATCCGTCCACCTGAGGTGATTTTTATCATGTAGGTGGTATGCATGGATGGAGAACATATTATTGAAAGGTATTCAGGTTTACATCCCATAGTGTTCTTTCAGCTCTTTTCGCTGGAAGCACTTTTTTGGAATCTATATATTGAGAATTTTATGAGTACGATATGCTTTTGTTTTCCTTTTTCCATACAAACCTCTTTCCTCATGAGTTTAAAGCTCATTTGTATGCTCTACATAGCTCTGGACGTTTCCAGACGTGGAGTGAAACTGTTTTGAAAGTAGTTCAAATTGCTCCTTCCTGCATATGCTAATTTTTCACACTCACATAGGTTGTATAAGTTTTTGAATCCTGGCTTGACCTATTCAAGTAGCTGAAAGCCTGTCACCACCTCTAGAAACAAGATTCACACCAATCCATTTCAAATCATTTTTTCCAAAAGAATATGTTCTGGCCGGTCGAAAATGCATCTCACAAAAATAGGCATTTAAAAATCTACTTTGCAGTTTCAGAACACTAACATGACTGTGAAGTGTACACAAGTAAAATGGGACAGTTTCAAAGTACCTAATCCCTCATAAACTTCCGAGAGGAAGCATGTAATAAATCTACCTAATTTTCTGGAAAAGAAAGAGGGAGGATTTTTGGTATCACCTCAGATGGGACTTGAACCCACAATCCCTGGCTTAGGAGGCCAGTGCCTTATCCATTAGGCCACTGAGGCACACATGCAAAGTTCTTTTCTAGAGGCATTATTTAAATGTATTCTATGGTCAGACACCGGGGTGTGCACACAGGGCATTTCTCACTTCTCTCTATAAGTAAACTTCCCATTTTCATCCTCTTCCATCCCCGACTTTAACGCTCTCTTCTATGCTATAATGGAGACTTTGCAATTTTAGCAAGTGGAGAGAAATTGGAGAACCACTTTCGACTCCACACTTCTTCTTCACTTACTTCTTTTCTCAATATACTGGGCTTAGAAAATGGTATCAAGCCATCCTTATCATCAGTAGGACACGGAAAGAGGCACTAAGTCTCCTAACCAAGTTCAACCACACTCTGCAACTTAACCATTGCACTACAAATTAGGCAACGGGGGCATCAGCAAAGGCAGCCAATGTGCCGATCCTTTATACATTTTGTGTAGTACTTTTCTTACTCGGAGGCAAAATCAGCACTTTAACTGCCCAAATCATACAGATTTTACACATGTAGCACTCTATGCACACATAGGCACACACCTTGCAGTTCTTCTACACACACTTAAGCTAAAAACCCATTCTGTCACGTCAAAATTCTGCAAACCTATTACATATTCAGTGCGTCGGCATAGAAGCACTTTTTAATGCCACTAAAATGCACAAGCAGTTAGACAGAAGATGCAACCTGAATGAGTTTACAGTATGTACTCCACTTTATTAATGATTAGTAATGAGAAAGTGAGGACTACAAGAGTATTGGAAAATACTTTTTCCACTCTGAATGTAAAGCAGATTGTGTGACCATTGGCCAAAAACGACCACGAAGGGACTCGAACCCTCAATCTTCTGATCCGAAGTCAGACGCCTTATCCATTAGGCCACGCGGTCATCCGTCCAGCTGAGATGATTTTTATCATGTAGGTGGTATGCATGGATGGAGAACATATTATTGAAAGGTATTCAGGTTTACATCCCATAGTGTTCTTTCAGCTCTTTTCACTGGAAGCACTTTTTTGGAATCTATATATTGAGAATTTTATGAGTACGATATGCTTTTGTTTTCCTTTTTCCATACAAACCTCTTTCCTCATGAGTTTAAAGCTCATTTGTATGCTCTACATAGCTCTGGACGTTTCCAGACGTGGAGTGAAACTGTTTTGAAAGTAGTACAAATTGCTCCTTCCTGCATATGCTAATTTTTCACACTCACATAGGTTGTATAAGTTTTATGAATCCTGGCTTGACCTATTCAAGTAGCTGAAAGCCTGTCACCACCTCTAGAAACAAGATTCACACCAATCCAATTCGTATCATTTTTTCCAAAGGAATATGTTCTGGCCGGTCGAAAATGCATCTCACAAAAATAGGCATTTAAAAATCTACTTTGCAGTTTCAGAACACTAACATGACTGTGAAGTGTACACAAGTAAAATGGGACCGTTTCAAAGTGCCTAATCCCTCATAAACTTCTGAGAGGAAGCATGTAATAAATCTACCTAATTTTCTGGAAAAGAAAGAGGGAGGATTTTTGTTATCACCTCAGATGGGACTTGAACCCACAATCCTTGGCTTAGGAGGCCAGTGCCTTATCCATTAGGCCACGGAGGCACACATGCATAGCTCTTTTCTAGAGGCATTATTTAAATGTATTCTATGGTCAGACACCGGTGTGTGCACACAGGGCATTTCTCACTTCTCTCTATAAGTAAACTTCCCATTTTCATCCTCTTCCATCCCCGACTTTAACGCTCTCTTCTATGCTATAATGGAGACTTTGCAATTTTAGCAAGTGGAGAGAAACTGGAGAACCACTTTCGACTCCACACTTCTTCTTCACTTACTTCTTTTCTCAATATACTGGGCTTAGAAAATGGTATCAAGCCATCCTTATCATCAGTAGGACACGGAAAGAGGCACTAAGTCTCCTAACCAAGTTCAACCACACTCTGCAACTTAACCATTGCACTACAAATTAGGCAACGGGGGCATCAGCAAAGGCAGCCAATGTGCCGATCCTTTATACATTTTGTGTAGTACTTTTCTTACTCGGAGGCAAAATCAGCACTTTAACTGCCCAAATCATACAGATTTTACACATGTTCCACTCTATGCACACATAGGCACACACCTTGCAGTTCTTCTACACACACTTAAGCTAAAAACCCATTCTGTCACGTCAAAATTCTGCAAACCTATTACATATTCAGTGCGTCGGCATAGAAGCACTTTTTAATGCCACTAAAATGCACAAGTAGTTAGACTGAAGATGCAACCGGAATGAGTTTACAGTATGTACTCCACTTTATTAATGATTAGTAATGAGAAAGTGAGGACTACAAGAGTATTGGAAAATACTTTTTCCACTCTGAATGTAAAGCAGATTGTGTGACCATTGGCCAAAAACAACCACGAAGGGACTCGAACCCTCAATCTTCTGATCCGAAGTCAGACGCCTTATCCATTAGGCCACGCGGTCATCCGTCCACCTGAGGTGATTTTTATCATGTAGGTGGTATGCATGGATGGAGAACATATTATTGAAAGGTATTCAGGTTTACATCCCATAGTGTTCTTTCAGCTCTTTTCGCTGGAAGCACTTTTTTGGAATCTATATATTGAGAATTTTATGAGTACGATATGCTTTTGTTTTCCTTTTTCCATACAAACCTCTTTCCTCATGAGTTTAAAGCTCATTTGTATGCTCTACATAGCTCTGGACGTTTCCAGACGTGGAGTGAAACTGTTTTGAAAGTAGTACAAATTGCTCCTTCCTGCATATGCTAATTTTTCACACTCACATAGGTTGTATAAGTTTTATGAATCCTGGCTTGACCTATTCAAGTAGTTGAAAGCCTGTCACCACCTCTAGAAACAAGATTCACACTAATCCAATTCATATCATTTTTTCCAAAGGAATATGTTCTGGCCGGTCGAAAATGCATCTCACAAAAATAGGCATTTAAAAATCTACTTTGCAGTTTCAGAAGACTAACATGACTGTGAAGTGTACACAAGTAAAACGTGACAGTTTCAAAGTACCTAATCCCTCATAAACTTCTGAGAGGAAGCATGTAATAAATCTACCTAATTTTCTGGAAAAGAAAGAGGGAGGATTTTTGTTATCACCTCAGATGGGACTCAAACCCACAATCCCTGGCTTAGGAGGCCAGTGCCTTATCCATTAGGCCACTGAGGCACACATGGATAGCTCTTTTCTAGAGACATTATTTAAATGTATTCTATGGTCAGACACCGGTGTGTGCACACAGGGCATTTCTCACTTCTCTCTATAAGTAAACTTCCCATTTTCATCCTCTTCCATCCCCGACTTTAACGCTCTCTTCTATGCTATAATGGAGACTTTGCAATTTTAGCAAGTGGAGAGAAATTGGAGAACCACTTTCGACTCCACACTTCTTCTTCACTTACTTCTTTTCTCAATATACTGGGCTTAGAAAATGGTATCAAGCCATCCTTATCATCAGTAGGACACGGAAAGAGGCACTAAGTCTCCTAACCAAGTTCAACCACACTCTGCAACTTAACGATTGCACTACAAATTAGGCAACGGGGGCATCAGCAAAGGCAGCCAATGTGCCGATCCTTTATACATTTTGTGTAGTACTTTTCTTACTCGGAGGCAAAATCAGCACTTTAACTGCCCAAATCATACAGATTTTACACATGTAGCACTCTATGCACACATAGGCACACACCTTGCAGTTCTTCTACACACACTTAAGCTAAAAACCCATTCTGTCACGTCAAAATTCTGCAAACCTATTACATATTCAGTGCGTCGGCATAGAAGCACTTTTTAATGCCACTAAAATGCACAAGCAGTTAGACAGAAGATGCAACCTGAATGAGTTTACAGTATGTACTCCACTTTATTAATGATTAGTAATGAGAAAGTGAGGACTACAAGAGTATTGGAAAATACTTTTTTCACTCTGAATGTAAAGCAGATTGTGTGACCATTGGCCAAAAACGACCACGAAGGGACTCGAACCCTCAATCTTCTGATCCGAAGTCAGACGCCTTATCCATTAGGCCACGCGGTCATCCGTCCAGCTGAGATGATTTTTATCATGTAGGTGGTATGCATGGATGGAGAACATATTATTGAAAGGTATTCAGGTTTACATCCCATAGTGTTCTTTCAGCTCTTTTCACAGGAAGCACTTTTTTGGAATCTATATATTGAGAATTTTATGAGTACGATATGCTTTTGTTTTCCTTTTTCCATACAAACCTCTTTCCTCATGAGTTTAAAGCTCATTTGTATGCTCTACATAGCTCTGGACGTTTCCAGACGTGGAGTGAAACTGTTTTGAAAGTAGTACAAATTGCTCCTTCCTGCATATGCTAATTTTTCACACTCACATAGGTTGTATACATTTTATGTATCCTGGCTTGACCTATTCAAGTAGCTGAAAGCCTGTCACCACCTCTAGAAACAAGATTCACACCAATCCAATTCAAATCATTTTTTCCAAAGGAATATGTTCTGGCCGGTCGAAAATGCATCTCACAAAAATAGGCATTTAAAAATATACTTTGCAGTTTCAGAACCCTAACATGACTGTGAAGTGTACACAAGTAAAACGGGACAGTTTCAAAGTACCTAATCCCTCATAAACTTCTGAGAGGAAGCATGTAATAAATCTACCTAATTTTCTGGAAAAGAAAGAGGCAGGATTTTTGTTATCACCTCAGATCGGACTTGAACCCACAATCCCTGGCTTAGGAGGCCAGTGCCTTATC
>NC_140585.1:133920703-133925703 GCF_964204655.1 Triturus cristatus
ACACTTCTTCTTCACTTACTTCTTTTCTCAATATACTGGGCTTAGAAAATGGTATCAAGCCATCCTTATCATCAGTAGGACGCGGAAAGAGGCACTAAGTCTCCTAACCAAGTTCAACCACACTCTGCAACTTAACCATTGCACTACAAATTAGGCAACGGGGGCATCAGCAAAGGCAGCCAATGTGCCGATCCTTTATACATTTTGTGTAGTACTTTTCTTACTCGGAGGCAAAATCAGCACTTTAACTGCCCAAATCATACAGATTTTACACATGTTCCACTCTATGCACACATAGGCACACACCTTGCAGTTCTTCTACACACACTTAAGCTAAAAACCCATTCTGTCACGTCAAAATTCTGCAAACCTATTACATATTCATTGCGTCGGCATAGAAGCACTTTTTAATGCCACTAAAATGCACAAGTAGTTAGACTGAAGATGCAACCGGAATGAGTTTACAGTATGTACTCCACTTTATTAATGATTAGTAATGAGAAAGTGAGGACTACAAGAGTATTGGAAAATACTTTTTCCACTCTGAATGTAAAGCAGATTGTGTGACCATTGGCCAAAAACAACCACGAAGGGACTCGAACCCTCAATCTTCTGATCCGAAGTCAGACGCCTTATCCATTAGGCCACGCGGTCATCCGTCCACCTGAGGTGATTTTTATCATGTAGGTGGTATGCATGGATGGAGAACATATTATTGAAAGGTATTCAGGTTTACATCCCATAGTGTTCTTTCAGCTCTTTTCGCTGGAAGCACTTTTTTGGAATCTATATATTGAGAATTTTATGAGTACGATATGCTTTTGTTTTCCTTTTTCCATACAAACCTCTTTCCTCATGAGTTTAAAGCTCATTTGTATGCTCTACATAGCTCTGGACGTTTCCAGACGTGGAGTGAAACTGTTTTGAAAGTAGTACAAATTGCTCCTTCCTGCATATGCTAATTTTTCACACTCACATAGGTTGTATAAGTTTTATGAATCCTGGCTTGACCTATTCAAGTAGTTGAAAGCCTGTCACCACCTCTAGAAACAAGATTCACACCAATCCAATTCATATCATTTTTTCCAAAGGAATATGTTCTGGCCGGTCGAAAATGCATCTCACAAAAATAGGCATTTAAAAATCTACTTTGCAGTTTCAGAACACTAACATGACTGTGAAGTGTACACAAGTAAAACGTGACAGTTTCAAAGTACCTAATCCCTCATAAACTTCTGAGAGGAAGCATGTAATAAATCTACCTAATTTTCTGGAAAAGAAAGAGGGAGGATTTTTGTTATCACCTCAGATGGGACTCAAACCCACAATCCTTGGCTTAGGAGGCCAGTGCCTTATCCATTAGGCCACTGAGACACACATGCATAGCTCTTTTCTAGAGGCATTATTTAAATGTATTCTATGGTCAGACACCGGTGTGTGCACACAGGGCATTTCTCACTTCTCTCTATAAGTAAACTTCCCATTTTCATCCTCTTCCATCCCCGACTTTAACGCTCTCTTCTATGCTATAATGGAGACTTTGCAATTTTAGCAAGTGGAGAGAAATTGGAGAACCACTTTCGACTCCACACTTCTTCTTCACTTACTTCTTTTCTCAATATACTGGGCTTAGAAAATGGTATCAAGCCATCCTTATCATCAGTAGGACACGGAAAGAGGCACTAAGTCTCCTAACCAAGTTCAACCACACTCTGCAACTTAACCATTGCACTACAAATTAGGCAACGGGGGCATCAGCAAAGGCAGCCAATGTGCCGATCCTTTATACATTTTGTGTAGTACTTTTCTTACTCGGAGGCAAAATCAGCACTTTAACTGCCCAAATCATACAGATTTTACACATGTAGCACTCTATGCACACATAGGCACACACCTTGCAGTTCTTCTACACACACTTAAGCTAAAAACCCATTCTGTCACGTCAAAATTCTGCAAACCTATTACATATTCAGTGCGTCGGCATAGAAGCACTTTTTAATGCCACTAAAATGCACAAGCAGTTAGACAGAAGATGCAACCTGAATGAGTTTACAGTATGTACTCCACTTTATTAATGATTAGTAATGAGAAAGTGAGGACTACAAGAGTATTGGAAAATACTTTTTCCACTCTGAATGTAAAGCAGATTGTGTGACCATTGGCCAAAAACGACCACGAAGGGACTCGAACCCTCAATCTTCTGATCCGAAGTCAGACGCCTTATCCATTAGGCCACGCGGTCATCCGTCCAGCTGAGATGATTTTTATCATGTAGGTGGTATGCATGGATGGAGAACATATTATTGAAAGGTATTCAGGTTTACATCCCATAGTGTTCTTTCAGCTCTTTTCACTGGAAGCACTTTTTTGGAATCAATATATTGAGAATTTTATGAGTACGATATGCTTTTGTTTTCCTTTTTCCATACAAACCTCTTTCCTCATGAGTTTAAAGCTCATTTGTATGCTCTACATAGCTCTGGACGTTTCCAGACGTGGAGTGAAACTGTTTTGAAAGTAGTACAAATTGCTCCTTCCTGCATATGCTAATTTTTCACACTCACATAGGTTGTATAAGTTTTATGAATCCTGGCTTGACCTATTCAAGTAGCTGAAAGCCTGTCACCACCTCTAGAAACAAGATTCACACCAATCCAATTCGTATCATTTTTTCCAAAGGAATATGTTCTGGCCGGTCGAAAATGCATCTCACAAAAATAGGCATTTAAAAATCTACTTTGCAGTTTCAGAACACTAACATGACTGTGAAGTGTACACAAGTAAAATGGGACCGTTTCAAAGTGCCTAATCCCTCATAAACTTCTGAGAGGAAGCATGTAATAAATCTACCTAATTTTCTGGAAAAGAAAGAGGGAGGATTTTTGTTATCACCTCAGATGGGACTTGAACCCACAATCCTTGGCTTAGGAGGCCAGTGCCTTATCCATTAGGCCACGGAGGCACACATGCATAGCTCTTTTCTAGAGGCATTATTTAAATGTATTCTATGGTCAGACACCGGTGTGTGCACACAGGGCATTTCTCACTTCTCTCTATAAGTAAACTTCCCATTTTCATCCTCTTCCATCCCCGACTTTAACGCTCTCTTCTATGCTATAATGGAGACTTTGCAATTTTAGCAAGTGGAGAGAAACTGGAGAACCACTTTCGACTCCACACTTCTTCTTCACTTACTTCTTTTCTCAATATACTGGGCTTAGAAAATGGTATCAAGCCATCCTTATCATCAGTAGGACACGGAAAGAGGCACTAAGTCTCCTAACCAAGTTCAACCACACTCTGCAACTTAACCATTGCACTACAAATTAGGCAACGGGGGCATCAGCAAAGGCAGCCAATGTGCCGATCCTTTATACATTTTGTGTAGTACTTTTCTTACTCGGAGGCAAAATCAGCACTTTAACTGCCCAAATCATACAGATTTTACACATGTTCCACTCTATGCACACATAGGCACACACCTTGCAGTTCTTCTACACACACTTAAGCTAAAAACCCATTCTGTCACGTCAAAATTCTGCAAACCTATTACATATTCAGTGCGTCGGCATAGAAGCACTTTTTAATGCCACTAAAATGCACAAGTAGTTAGACTGAAGATGCAACCGGAATGAGTTTACAGTATGTACTCCACTTTATTAATGATTAGTAATGAGAAAGTGAGGACTACAAGAGTATTGGAAAATACTTTTTCCACTCTGAATGTAAAGCAGATTGTGTGACCATTGGCCAAAAACAACCACGAAGGGACTCGAACCCTCAATCTTCTGATCCGAAGTCAGACGCCTTATCCATTAGGCCACGCGGTCATCCGTCCACCTGAGGTGATTTTTATAATGTAGGTGGTATGCATGGATGGAGAACATATTATTGAAAGGTATTCAGGTTTACATCCCATAGTGTTCTTTCAGCTCTTTTCGCTGGAAGCACTTTTTTGGAATCTATATATTGAGAATTTTATGAGTACGATATGCTTTTGTTTTCCTTTTTCCATACAAACCTCTTTCCTCATGAGTTTAAAGCTCATTTGTATGCTCTACATAGCTCTGGACGTTTCCAGACGTGGAGTGAAACTGTTTTGAAAGTAGTACAAATTGCTCCTTCCTGCATATGCTAATTTTTCACACTCACATAGGTTGTATAAGTTTTATGAATCCTGGCTTGACCTATTCAAGTAGTTGAAAGCCTGTCACCACCTCTAGAAACAAGATTCACACTAATCCAATTCATATCATTTTTTCCAAAGGAATATGTTCTGGCCGGTCGAAAATGCATCTCACAAAAATAGGCATTTAAAAATCTACTTTGCAGTTTCAGAAGACTAACATGACTGTGAAGTGTACACAAGTAAAACGTGACAGTTTCAAAGTACCTAATCCCTCATAAACTTCTGAGAGGAAGCATGTAATAAATCTACCTAATTTTCTGGAAAAGAAAGAGGGAGGATTTTTGTTATCACCTCAGATGGGACTCAAACCCACAATCCCTGGCTTAGGAGGCCAGTGCCTTATCCATTAGGCCACTGAGGCACACATGGATAGTTCTTTTCTAGAGACATTATTTAAATGTATTCTATGGTCAGACACCGGTGTGTGCACACAGGGCATTTCTCACTTCTCTCTATAAGTAAACTTCCCATTTTCATCCTCTTCCATCCCCGACTTTAACGCTCTCTTCTATGCTATAATGGAGACTTTGCAATTTTAGCAAGTGGAGAGAAATTGGAGAACCACTTTCGACTCCACACTTCTTCTTCACTTACTTCTTTTCTCAATATACTGGGCTTAGAAAATGGTATCAAGCCATCCTTATCATCAGTAGGACACGGAAAGAGGCACTAAGTCTCCTAACCAAGTTCAACCACACTCTGCAACTTAACGATTGCACTACAAATTAGGCAACGGGGGCATCAGCAAAGGCAGCCAATGTGCCGATCCTTTATACATTTTGTGTAGTACTTTTCTTACTCGGAGGCAAAA
>NC_140585.1:133930703-133933203 GCF_964204655.1 Triturus cristatus
ATGTACTCCACTTTAATAATGATTAGTAATGAGAAAGTGAGGACTACAAGAGTATTGGAAAACACTTTTTCCACTCTGAATGTAAAGCAGATTGTGTGACCATTGGCCAAAAACGACCACGAAGGGACTCGAACCCTCAATCTTCTGATCCGAAGTCAGACGCCTTATCCATTAGGCCACGCGGTCATCCGTCCAGCTGAGATGATTTTTATCATGTAGGTGGTATGCATGGATGGAGAACATATTATTGAAAGGTATTCAGGTTTACATCCCATAGTGTTCTTTCAGCTCTTTTCACAGGAAGCACTTTTTTGGAATCTATATATTGAGAATTTTATGAGTACGATATGCTTTTGTTTTCCTTTTTCCATACAAACCTCTTTCCTCATGAGTTTAAAGCTCATTTGTATGCTCTACATAGCTCTGGACGTTTCCAGACGTGGAGTGAAACTGTTTTGAAAGTAGTACAAATTGCTCCTTCCTGCATATGCTAATTTTTCACACTCACATAGGTTGTATACATTTTATGTATCCTGGCTTGACCTATTCAAGTAGCTGAAAGCCTGTCACCACCTCTAGAAACAAGATTCACACCAATCCAATTCAAATCATTTTTTCCAAAGGAATATGTTCTGGCCGGTCGAAAATGCATCTCACAAAAATAGGCATTTAAAAATATACTTTGCAGTTTCAGAACCCTAACATGACTGTGAAGTGTACACAAGTAAAACGGGACAGTTTCAAAGTACCTAATCCCTCATAAACTTCTGAGAGGAAGCATGTAATAAATCTACCTAATTTTCTGGAAAAGAAAGAGGCAGGATTTTTGTTATCACCTCAGATCGGACTTGAACCCACAATCCCTGGCTTAGGAGGCCAGTGCCTTATCCATTAGGCCACTGAGGCACACATGAATAGCTCTTTTCTAGAGACATTATTTAAATGTATTCTATGGTCAGACACCGGTGTGTGCACACAGGGCATTTCTCACTTCTCTCTATAAGTAAACTTCCCATTTTCATCCTCTTCCATCCCCGACTTTAACGCTCTCTTCTATGCTATAATGGAGACTTTGCAATTTTAGCAAGTGGAGAGAAATTGGAGTTCCACTTTCGACTCCACACTTTTTCTTCACTTACTTCTTTTCTCAATATACTGGGCTTAGAAAATGGTATCAAGCCATCCTTATCATCAGTAGGACACGGAAAGAGGCACTAAGTCTCCTAACCAAGTTCAACCACACTCTGCAACTTAACCATTGCACTACAAATTAGGCAACGGGGGCATCAGCAAAGGCAGCCAATGTGCCGATCCTTTATACATTTTGTGTAGTACTTTTCTTACTCGGAGGCAAAATCAGCACTTTAACTGCCCAAATCATACAGATTTTACACATGTACCACTCTATGCACACATAGGCACACACCTTGCAGTTCTTCTACACACACTTAAGCTAAAAACCCATTCTGTCACGTCAAAATTCTGCAAACCTATTACATATTCAGTGCGTCGGCATAGAAGCACTTTTTAATGCCACTAAAATGCACAAGTAGTTAGACTGAAGATGCAACCTGAATGAGTTTACAGTATGTACTCCACTTTATTAATGATTAGTAATGAGAAAGTGAGGACTACAAGAGTATTGGAAAATACTTTTTCCACTCTGAATGTAAAGCAGATTGTGTGACCATTGGCCAAAAACGACCATGAAGGGACTCGAACCCTCAATCTTCTGATCCGAAGTCAGACGCCTTATCCATTAGGCCACGCGGTCATCCATCCACCTGAGATGATTTTTATCATGTAGGTGGTATGCATGGATGGAGAACATATTATTGAAAGGTATTCAGGTTTACATCCCATAGTGTTCTTTCAGCTCTTTTCGCTGGAAGCACTTTTTTGGAATCTATATATTGAGAATTTTATGAGTACGATATGCTTTTGTTTTCCTTTTTCCATACAAACCTCTTTCCTCATGAGTTTAAAGCTCATTTGTATGCTCTACATAGCTCTGGACGTTTCCAGACGTGGAGTGAAACTGTTTTGAAAGTAGGACAAATTGCTCCTTCCTGCATATGCTAATTTTTCACACTCACATAGGTTGTATACGTTTTATGAATCCTGGCTTGACCTATTCAAGTAGCTGAAAGCCTGTCACCACCTCTAGAAACAAGATTCACACCAATCCATTTCAAATCATTTTTTCCAAAAGAATATGTTCTGGCCGGTCGAAAATGCATCTCACAAAAATAGGCATTTAAAAATCTACTTTGCAGTTTCAGAACACTAACATGACTGTGAAGTGTACACAAGTAAAATGGGACAGTTTCAAAGTACCTAATCCCTCATAAACTTCCGAGAGGAAGCATGTAATAAATCTACCTAATTTTCTGGAAAAGAAAGAGGGAGGATTTTTGGTATCACCTCAGATGGGACTTGAACCCACAATCCCTGGCTTAGGAGGCCAGTGCCTTATCCATTAGGCCACTGAGGCACACAT
>NC_140585.1:133938203-133940703 GCF_964204655.1 Triturus cristatus
TTTCTCAATATACTGGGCTTAGAAAATGGTATCAAGCCATCCTTATCATCAGTAGGACACGGAAAGAGGCACTAAGTCTCCTAACCAAGTTCAACCACACTCTGCAACTTAACCATTGCACTACAAATTAGGCAACGGGGGCATCAGCAAAGGCAGCCAATGTGCCGATCCTTTATACATTTTGTGTAGTACTTTTCTTACTCGGAGGCAAAATCAGCACTTTAACTGCCCAAATCATACAGATTTTACACATGTAGCACTCTATGCACACATAGGCACACACCTTGCAGTTCTTCTACACACACTTAAGCTAAAAACCCATTCTGTCACGTCAAAATTCTGCAAACCTATTACATATTCAGTGCGTCGGCATAGAAGCACTTTTTAATGCCACTAAAATGCACAAGCAGTTAGACAGAAGATGCAACCTGAATGAGTTTACAGTATGTACTCCACTTTATTAATGATTAGTAATGAGAAAGTGAGGACTACAAGAGTATTGGAAAATACTTTTTCCACTCTGAATGTAAAGCAGATTGTGTGACCATTGGCCAAAAACGACCACGAAGGGACTCGAACCCTCAATCTTCTGATCCGAAGTCAGACGCCTTATCCATTAGGCCACGCGGTCATCCGTCCAGCTGAGATGATTTTTATCATGTAGGTGGTATGCATGGATGGAGAACATATTATTGAAAGGTATTCAGGTTTACATCCCATAGTGTTCTTTCAGCTCTTTTCACTGGAAGCACTTTTTTGGAATCAATATATTGAGAATTTTATGAGTACGATATGCTTTTGTTTTCCTTTTTCCATACAAACCTCTTTCCTCATGAGTTTAAAGCTCATTTGTATGCTCTACATAGCTCTGGACGTTTCCAGACGTGGAGTGAAACTGTTTTGAAAGTAGTACAAATTGCTCCTTCCTGCATATGCTAATTTTTCACACTCACATAGGTTGTATAAGTTTTATGAATCCTGGCTTGACCTATTCAAGTAGCTGAAAGCCTGTCACCACCTCTAGAAACAAGATTCACACCAATCCAATTCGTATCATTTTTTCCAAAGGAATATGTTCTGGCCGGTCGAAAATGCATCTCACAAAAATAGGCATTTAAAAATCTACTTTGCAGTTTCAGAACACTAACATGACTGTGAAGTGTACACAAGTAAAATGGGACCGTTTCAAAGTGCCTAATCCCTCATAAACTTCTGAGAGGAAGCATGTAATAAATCTACCTAATTTTCTGGAAAAGAAAGAGGGAGGATTTTTGTTATCACCTCAGATGGGACTTGAACCCACAATCCTTGGCTTAGGAGGCCAGTGCCTTATCCATTAGGCCACGGAGGCACACATGCATAGCTCTTTTCTAGAGGCATTATTTAAATGTATTCTATGGTCAGACACCGGTGTGTGCACACAGGGCATTTCTCACTTCTCTCTATAAGTAAACTTCCCATTTTCATCCTCTTCCATCCCCGACTTTAACGCTCTCTTCTATGCTATAATGGAGACTTTGCAATTTTAGCAAGTGGAGAGAAACTGGAGAACCACTTTCGACTCCACACTTCTTCTTCACTTACTTCTTTTCTCAATATACTGGGCTTAGAAAATGGTATCAAGCCATCCTTATCATCAGTAGGACACGGAAAGAGGCACTAAGTCTCCTAACCAAGTTCAACCACACTCTGCAACTTAACCATTGCACTACAAATTAGGCAACGGGGGCATCAGCAAAGGCAGCCAATGTGCCGATCCTTTATACATTTTGTGTAGTACTTTTCTTACTCGGAGGCAAAATCAGCACTTTAACTGCCCAAATCATACAGATTTTACACATGTTCCACTCTATGCACACATAGGCACACACCTTGCAGTTCTTCTACACACACTTAAGCTAAAAACCCATTCTGTCACGTCAAAATTCTGCAAACCTATTACATATTCAGTGCGTCGGCATAGAAGCACTTTTTAATGCCACTAAAATGCACAAGTAGTTAGACTGAAGATGCAACCGGAATGAGTTTACAGTATGTACTCCACTTTATTAATGATTAGTAATGAGAAAGTGAGGACTACAAGAGTATTGGAAAATACTTTTTCCACTCTGAATGTAAAGCAGATTGTGTGACCATTGGCCAAAAACAACCACGAAGGGACTCGAACCCTCAATCTTCTGATCCGAAGTCAGACGCCTTATCCATTAGGCCACGCGGTCATCCGTCCACCTGAGGTGATTTTTATAATGTAGGTGGTATGCATGGATGGAGAACATATTATTGAAAGGTATTCAGGTTTACATCCCATAGTGTTCTTTCAGCTCTTTTCGCTGGAAGCACTTTTTTGGAATCTATATATTGAGAATTTTATGAGTACGATATGCTTTTGTTTTCCTTTTTCCATACAAACCTCTTTCCTCATGAGTTTAAAGCTCATTTGTATGCTCTACATAGCTCTGGACGTTTCCAGACGTGGAGTGAAACTGTTTTGAAAGTAGTA
>NC_140585.1:133945703-133965703 GCF_964204655.1 Triturus cristatus
TAACATGACTGTGAAGTGTACACAAGTAAAACGGGACAGTTTCAAAGTACCTAATCCCTCATAAAATTCTGAGAGGAAGCATGTAATAAATCTACCTAATTTTCTGGAAAAGAAAGAGGCAGGATTTTTGTTATCACCTCAGATGGGACTCAAACCCACAATCCCTGGCTTAGGAGGCCAGTGCCTTATCCATTAGGCCACTGAGGCACACATGCATAGCTCTTTTCTAGAGGCATTATTTAAATGTATTCTATGGTCAGACACCGGTGTGTGCACACAGGGCATTTCTCACTTCTCTCTATAAGTAAACTTCCCATTTTCATCCTCTTCCATCCCCGACTCTAACGCTCTCTTCTATGCTATAATGGAGACTTTGCAATTTTAGCAAGTGGAGAGAAATTGGAGAACCACTTTCGACTCCACACTTCTTCTTCACTTACTTCTTTTCTCAATATACTGGGCTTAGAAAATGGTATCAAGCCATCCTTATCATCAGTAGGACGCGGAAAGAGGCACTAAGTCTCCTAACCAAGTTCAACCACACTCTGCAACTTAACCATTGCACTACAAATTAGGCAACGGGGGCATCAGCAAAGGCAGCCAATGTGCCGATCCTTTATACATTTTGTGTAGTACTTTTCTTACTCGGAGGCAAAATCAGCACTTTAACTGCCCAAATCATACAGATTTTACACATGTTCCACTCTATGCACACATAGGCACACACCTTGCAGTTCTTCTACACACACTTAAGCTAAAAACCCATTCTGTCACGTCAAAATTCTGCAAACCTATTACATATTCATTGCGTCGGCATAGAAGCACTTTTTAATGCCACTAAAATGCACAAGTAGTTAGACTGAAGATGCAACCGGAATGAGTTTACAGTATGTACTCCACTTTAATAATGATTAGTAATGAGAAAGTGAGGACTACAAGAGTATTGGAAAATACTTTTTCCACTCTGAATGTAAAGCAGATTGTGTGACCATTGGCCAAAAACAACCACGAAGGGACTCGAACCCTCAATCTTCTGATCCGAAGTCAGACGCCTTATCCATTAGGCCACGCGGTCATCCGTCCACCTGAGGTGATTTTTATCATGTAGGTGGTATGCATGGATGGAGAACATATTATTGAAAGGTATTCAGGTTTACATCCCATAGTGTTCTTTCAGCTCTTTTCGCTGGAAGCACTTTTTTGGAATCTATATATTGAGAATTTTATGAGTACGATATGCTTTTGTTTTCCTTTTTCCATACAAACCTCTTTCCTCATGAGTTTAAAGCTCATTTGTATGCTCTACATAGCTCTGGACGTTTCCAGACGTGGAGTGAAACTGTTTTGAAAGTAGTACAAATTGCTCCTTCCTGCATATGCTAATTTTTCACACTCACATAGGTTGTATAAGTTTTATGAATCCTGGCTTGACCTATTCAAGTAGTTGAAAGCCTGTCACCACCTCTAGAAACAAGATTCACACCAATCCAATTCATATCATTTTTTCCAAAGGAATATGTTCTGGCCGGTCGAAAATGCATCTCACAAAAATAGGCATTTAAAAATCTACTTTGCAGTTTCAGAACACTAACATGACTGTGAAGTGTACACAAGTAAAACGTGACAGTTTCAAAGTACCTAATCCCTCATAAACTTCTGAGAGGAAGCATGTAATAAATCTACCTAATTTTCTGGAAAAGAAAGAGGGAGGATTTTTGTTATCACCTCAGATGGGACTCAAACCCACAATCCCTGGCTTAGGAGGCCAGTGCCTTATCCATTAGGCCACTGAGACACACATGCATAGCTCTTTTCTAGAGGCATTATTTAAATGTATTCTATGGTCAGACACCGGTGTGTGCACACAGGGCATTTCTCACTTCTCTCTATAAGTAAACTTCCCATTTTCATCCTCTTCAATCCCCGACTTTAACGCTCTCTTCTATGCTATAATGGAGACTTTGCAATTTTAGCAAGTGGAGAGAAATTGGAGAACCACTTTCGACTCCACACTTCTTCTTCACTTACTTCTTTTCTCAATATACTGGGCTTAGAAAATGGTATCAAGCCATCCTTATCATCAGTAGGACACGGAAAGAGGCACTAAGTCTCCTAACCAAGTTCAACCACACTCTGCAACTTAACCATTGCACTACAAATTAGGCAACGGGGGCATCAGCAAAGGCAGCCAATGTGCCGATCCTTTATACATTTTGTGTAGTACTTTTCTTACTCGGAGGCAAAATCAGCACTTTAACTGCCCAAATCATACAGATTTTACACATGTAGCACTCTATGCACACATAGGCACACACCTTGCAGTTCTTCTACACACACTTAAGCTAAAAACCCATTCTGTCACGTCAAAATTCTGCAAACCTATTACATATTCAGTGCGTCGGCATAGAAGCACTTTTTAATGCCACTAAAATGCACAAGCAGTTAGACAGAAGATGCAACCTGAATGAGTTTACAGTATGTACTCCACTTTATTAATGATTAGTAATGAGAAAGTGAGGACTACAAGAGTATTGGAAAATACTTTTTCCACTCTGAATGTAAAGCAGATTGTGTGACCATTGGCCAAAAACGACCACGAAGGGACTCGAACCCTCAATCTTCTGATCCGAAGTCAGACGCCTTATCCATTAGGCCACGCAGTCATCCGTCCAGCTGAGATGATTTTTATCATGTAGGTGGTATGCATGGATGGAGAACATATTATTGAAAGGTATTCAGGTTTACATCCCATAGTGTTCTTTCAGCTCTTTTCACTGGAAGCACTTTTTTGGAATCTATATATTGAGAATTTTATGAGTACGATATGCTTTTGTTTTCCTTTTTCCATACAAACCTCTTTCCTCATGAGTTTAAAGCTCATTTGTATGCTCTACATAGCTCTGGACGTTTCCAGACGTGGAGTGAAACTGTTTTGAAAGTAGTACAAATTGCTCCTTCCTGCATATGCTAATTTTTCACACTCACATAGGTTGTATAAGTTTTATGAATCCTGGCTTGACCTATTCAAGTAGCTGAAAGCCTGTCACCACCTCTAGAAACAAGATTCACACCAATCCAATTCGTATCATTTTTTCCAAAGGAATATGTTCTGGCCGGTCGAAAATGCATCTCACAAAAATAGGCATTTAAAAATCTACTTTGCAGTTTCAGAACACTAACATGACTGTGAAGTGTACACAAGTAAAATGGGACCGTTTCAAAGTGCCTAATCCCTCATAAACTTCTGAGAGGAAGCATGTAATAAATCTACCTAATTTTCTGGAAAAGAAAGAGGGAGGATTTTTGTTATCACCTCAGATGGGACTTGAACCCACAATCCTTGGCTTAGGAGGCCAGTGCCTTATCCATTAGGCCACGGAGGCACACATGCATAGCTCTTTTCTAGAGGCATTATTTAAATGTATTCTATGGTCAGACACCGGTGTGTGCACACAGGGCATTTCTCACTTCTCTCTATAAGTAAACTTCCCATTTTCATCCTCTTCCATCCCCGACTTTAACGCTCTCTTCTATGCTATAATGGAGACTTTGCAATTTTAGCAAGTGGAGAGAAACTGGAGAACCACTTTCGACTCCACACTTCTTCTTCACTTACTTCTTTTCTCAATATACTGGGCTTAGAAAATGGTATCAAGCCATCCTTATCATCAGTAGGACACGGAAAGAGGCACTAAGTCTCCTAACCAAGTTCAACCACACTCTGCAACTTAACCATTGCACTACAAATTAGGCAACGGGGGCATCAGCAAAGGCAGCCAATGTGCCGATCCTTTATACATTTTGTGTAGTACTTTTCTTACTCGGAGGCAAAATCAGCACTTTAACTGCCCAAATCATACAGATTTTACACATGTTCCACTCTATGCACACATAGGCACACACCTTGCAGTTCTTCTACACACACTTAAGCTAAAAACCCATTCTGTCACGTCAAAATTCTGCAAACCTATTACATATTCAGTGCGTCGGCATAGAAGCACTTTTTAATGCCACTAAAATGCACAAGTAGTTAGACTGAAGATGCAACCGGAATGAGTTTACAGTATGTACTCCACTTTATTAATGATTAGTAATGAGAAAGTGAGGACTACAAGAGTATTGGAAAATACTTTTTCCACTCTGAATGTAAAGCAGATTGTGTGACCATTGGCCAAAAACAACCACGAAGGGACTCGAACCCTCAATCTTCTGATCCGAAGTCAGACGCCTTATCCATTAGGCCACGCGGTCATCCGTCCACCTCAGGTGATTTTTATCATGTAGGTGGTATGCATGGATGGAGAACATATTATTGAAAGGTATTCAGGTTTACATCCCATAGTGTTCTTTCAGCTCTTTTCGCTGGAAGCACTTTTTTGGAATCTATATATTGAGAATTTTATGAGTACGATATGCTTTTGTTTTCCTTTTTCCATACAAACCTCTTTCCTCATGAGTTTAAAGCTCATTTGTATGCTCTACATAGCTCTGGACGTTTCCAGACGTGGAGTGAAACTGTTTTGAAAGTAGTACAAATTGCTCCTTCCTGCATATGCTAATTTTTCACACTCACATAGGTTGTATAAGTTTTATGAATCCTGGCTTGACCTATTCAAGTAGTTGAAAGCCTGTCACCACCTCTAGAAACAAGATTCACACCAATCCAATTCATATCATTTTTTCCAAAGGAATATGTTCTGGCCGGTCGAAAATGCATCTCACAAAAATAGGCATTTAAAAATCTACTTTGCAGTTTCAGAAGACTAACATGACTGTGAAGTGTACACAAGTAAAACGTGACAGTTTCAAAGTACCTAATCCCTCATAAACTTCTGAGAGGAAGCATGTAATAAATCTACCTAATTTTCTGGAAAAGAAAGAGAGAGGATTTTTGTTATCACCTCAGATGGGACTCAAACCCACAATCCCTGGCTTAGGAGGCCAGTGCCTTATCCATTAGGCCACTGAGGCACACATGGATAGTTCTTTTCTAGAGACATTATTTAAATGTATTCTATGGTCAGACACCGGTGTGTGCACACAGGGCATTTCTCACTTCTCTCTATAAGTAAACTTCCCATTTTCATCCTCTTCCATCCCCGACTTTAACGCTCTCTTCTATGCTATAATGGAGACTTTGCAATTTTAGCAAGTGGAGAGAAATTGGAGAACCACTTTCGACTCCACACTTCTTCTTCACTTACTTCTTTTCTCAATATACTGGGCTTAGAAAATGGTATCAAGCCATCCTTATCATCAGTAGGACACGGAAAGAGGCACTAAGTCTCCTAACCAAGTTCAACCACACTCTGCAACTTAACCATTGCACTACAAATTAGGCAACGGGGGCATCAGCAAAGGCAGCCAATGTGCCGATCCTTTATACATTTTGTGTAGTACTTTTCTTACTCGGAGGCAAAATCAGCACTTTAACTGCCCAAATCATACAGATTTTACACATGTAGCACTCTATGCACACATAGGCACACACCTTGCAGTTCTTCTACACACACTTAAGCTAAAAACCCATTCTGTCATGTCAAAATTCTGCAAACCTATTACATATTCAGTGCGTCGGCATAGAAGCACTTTTTAATGCCACTAAAATGCACAAGCAGTTAGACAGAAGATGCAACCTGAATGAGTTTACAGTATGTACTCCACTTTATTAATGATTAGTAATGAGAAAGTGAGGACTACAAGAGTATTGGAAAATACTTTTTTCACTCTGAATGTAAAGCAGATTGTGTGACCATTGGCCAAAAACGACCACGAAGGGACTCGAACCCTCAATCTTCTGATCCGAAGTTAGACGCCTTATCCATTAGGCCACGCGGTCATCCGTCCAGCTGAGATGATTTTTATCATGTAGGTGGTATGCATGGATGGAGAACATATTATTGAAAGGTATTCAGGTTTACATCCCATAGTGTTCTTTCAGCTCTTTTCACTGGAAGCACTTTTTTGGAATCTATATATTGAGAATTTTATGAGTATGATATGCTTTTGTTTTCCTTTTTCCATACAAACCTCTTTCCTCATGAGTTTAAAGCTCATTTGTATGCTCTACATAGCTCTGGACGTTTCCAGACGTGGAGTGAAACTGTTTTGAAAGTAGTACAAATTGCTCCTTCCTGCATATGCTAATTTTTCACACTCACATAGGTTGTATAAGTTTTATGAATCCTGGCTTGACCTATTCAAGTAGCTGAAAGCCTGTCACCACCTCTAGAAACAAGATTCACACCAATCCAATTCGTATCATTTTTTCCAAAGGAATATGTTCTGGCCGGTCGAAAATGCATCTCACAAAAATAGGCATTTAAAAATCTACTTTGCAGTTTCAGAACACTAACATGACTGTGAAGTGTACACAAGTAAAATGGGACCGTTTCAAAGTGCCTAATCCCTCATAAACTTCTGAGAGGAAGCATGTAATAAATCTACCTAATTTTCTGGAAAAGAAAGAGGGAGGATTTTTTTTTATCACCTCAGATGGGACTTGAACCCACAATCCTTGGCTTAGGAGGCCAGTGCCTTATCCATTAGGCCACGGAGGCACACATGCATAGCTCTTTTCTAGAGGCATTATTTAAATGTATTCTATGGTCAGACACCGGTGTGTGCACACAGGGCATTTCTCACTTCTCTCTATAAGTAAACTTCCCATTTTCATCCTCTTCCATCCCCGACTTTAACGCTCTCTTCTATGCTATAATGGAGACTTTGCAATTTTAGCAAGTGGAGAGAAACTGGAGAACCACTTTCGACTCCACACTTCTTCTTCACTTACTTCTTTTCTCAATATACTGGGCTTAGAAAATGGTATCAAGCCATCCTTATCATCAGTAGGACACGGAAAGAGGCACTAAGTCTCCTAACCAAGTTCAACCACACTCTGCAACTTAACCATTGCACTACAAATTAGGCAACGGGGGCATCAGCAAAGGCAGCCAATGTGCCGATCCTTTATACATTTTGTGTAGTACTTTTCTTACTCGGAGGCAAAATCAGCACTTTGACTGCCCAAATCATACAGATTTTACACATGTTCCACTCTATGCACACATAGGCACACACCTTGCAGTTCTTCTACACACACTTAAGCTAAAAACCCATTCTGTCACGTCAAAATTCTGCAAACCTATTACATATTCAGTGCGTCGGCATAGAAGCACTTTTTAATGCCACTAAAATGCACAAGTAGTTAGACTGAAGATGCAACCGGAATGAGTTTACAGTATGTACTCCACTTTATTAATGATTAGTAATGAGAAAGTGAGGACTACAAGAGTATTGGAAAATACTTTTTCCACTCTGAATGTAAAGCAGATTGTGTGACCATTGGCCAAAAACAACCACGAAGGGACTCGAACCCTCAATCTTCTGATCCGAAGTCAGACGCCTTATCCATTAGGCCACGCGGTCATCCGTCCACCTGAGGTGATTTTTATCATGTAGGTGGTATGCATGGATGGAGAACATATTATTGAAAGGTATTCAGGTTTACATCCCATAGTGTTCTTTCAGCTCTTTTCGCTGGAAGCACTTTTTTGGAATCTATATATTGAGAATTTTATGAGTACGATATGCTTTTGTTTTCCTTTTTCCATACAAACCTCTTTCCTCATGAGTTTAAAGCTCATTTGTATGCTCTACATAGCTCTGGACGTTTCCAGACGTGGAGTGAAACTGTTTTGAAAGTAGTACAAATTGCTCCTTCCTGCATATGCTAATTTTTCACACTCACATAGGTTGTATAAGTTTTATGAATCCTGGCTTGACCTATTCAAGTAGCTGAAAGCCTGTCACCACCTCTAGAAACAAGATTCACACCAATCCAATTCATATCATTTTTTCCAAAGGAATATGTTCTGGCCGGTCGAAAATGCATCTCACAAAAATAGGCATTTAAAAATCTACTTTGCAGTTTCAGAAGACTAACATGACTGTGAAGTGTACACAAGTAAAACGTGACAGTTTCAAAGTACCTAATCCCTCATAAACTTCTGAGAGGAAGCATGTAATAAATCTACCTAATTTTCTGGAAAAGAAAGAGGGAGGATTTTTGTTATCACCTCAGATGGGACTCAAACCCACAATCCCTGGCTTAGGAGGCCAGTGCCTTATCCATTAGGACACTGAGGCACACATGCATAGCTCTTTTCTAGAGACATTATTTAAATGTATTCTATGGTCAGACACCGGTGTGTGCACACAGGGCATTTCTCACTTCTCTCTATAAGTAAACTTCCCATTTTCATCCTCTTCCATCCCCGACTTTAACGCTCTCTTCTATGCTATAATGGAGACTTTGCAATTTTAGCAAGTGGAGAGAAATTGGAGAACCACTTTCGACTCCACACTTCTTCTTCACTTACTTCTTTTCTCAATATACTGGGCTTAGAAAATGGTATCAAGCCATCCTTATCATCAGTAGGACACGGAAAGAGGCACCAAGTCTCCTAACCAAGTTCAACCACACTCTGCAACTTAACCATTGCACTACAAATTAGCAATGGGGGCATCAGCAAAGGCAGCCAATGTGCCGATCCTTTATACATTTTGTGTAGTACTTTTCTTACTCGGAGGCAAAATCAGCACTTTAACTGCCCAAATCATACAGATTTTACACATGTACCACTCTATGCACACATAGGCACACACCTTGCAGTTCTTCTACACACACTTAAGCTAAAAACCCATTCTGTCACGTCAAAATTCTGCAAACCTATTACATATTCAGTGCGTCGGCATAGAAGCACTTTTTAATGCCACTAAAATGCACAAGTAGTTAGACTGAAGATGCAACCTGAATGAGTTTACAGTATGTACTCCACTTTATTAATGATTAGTAATGAGAAAGTGAGGACTACAAGAGTATTGGAAAAGACTTTTTCCACTCTGAATGTAAAGCAGATTGTGTGACCATTGGCCAAAAACGACCATGAAGGGACTCGAACCCTCAATCTTCTGATCCGAAGTCAGACGCCTTATCCATTAGGCCACGCGGTCATCCGTTCACCTGAGATGATTTTTATCATGTAGGTGGCATGCATGGATGGAGAACATATTATTGAAAGGTATTCAGGTTTACATCCCATAGTGTTCTTTCAGCTCTTTTCGCTGGAAGCACTTTTTTGGAATCTATATATTGAGAATTTTATGAGTACGATATGCTTTTGTTTTCCTTTTTGCATACAAACCTCTTTCCTCATGAGTTTAAAGCTCATTTGTATGCTCTACATAGCTCTGGACGTTTCCAGACGTGGAGTGAAACTGTTTTGAAAGTAGTACAAATTGCTCCTTCCTGCATATGCTAATTTTTCACACTCACATAGGTTGTATAAGTTTTATGAATCCTGGCTTGACCTATTCAAGTAGCTGAAAGCCTGTCACCACCTCTAGAAACAAGATTCACACCAATCCAATTCAAATCATTTTTTCCAAAAGAATATGTTCTGGCCGGTCGAAAATGCATCTCACAAAAAAAGGCATTTAAAAATCTACTTTGCAGTTTCAGAACACTAACATGACTGTGAAGTGTACACAAGTAAAATGGGACAGTTTCAAAGTACCTAATCCCTCATAAACTTCCGAGAGGAAGCATGTAATAAATCTACCTAATTTTCTGGAAAAGAAAGAGGGAGGATTTTTGTTATCATCTCAGATGGGACTCGAGCCCACAATCCCTGGCTTAGGAGGCCAGTGCCTTATCCACTAGGCCACTGAGGATACATGCATAGCTCTTTTCTAGAGGCATTATTTAAATGTATTCTATGGTCAGACACCGGTGTGTGCACACAGGGCATTTCTCACTTCTCTCTATAAGTAAACTTCCCATTTTCATCCTCTTCCATCCCCGACTTTAACGCTCTCTTCTATGCTATAATGGAGACTTTGCAATTTTAGCAAATGGAGAGAAATTGGAGAACCACTTTCGACTCCACACTTCTTCTTCACTTACTTCTTTTCTCAATATACTGGGCTTAGAAAATGGTATCAAGCCATCCTTATCATCAGTAGGACACGGACAGAGGCGCTAAGTCTCCTAACCAAGTTCAACCACACTCTGCAACTTAACCATTGCACTACAAATTAGGCAACGGGGGCATCAGCAAAGGCAGCCAATGTGCCGATCCTTTATAGATTTTGTGTAGTACTTTTCTTACTCGGAGGCAAAATCAGCACTTTAACTGCCCAAATCATACAGATTTTACACATGTACCACTCTATGCACACATAGGCACACACCTTGCAGTTCTTCTACACACACTTAAGCTAAAAACCCATTCTGTCACGTCAAAATTCTGCAAACCTATTACATATTCAGTGCGTCGGCATAGAAGCACTTTTTAATGCCACTAAAATGCACAAGTAGTTAGACTGAAGATGCAACCTGAATGAGTTTACAGTATGTACTCCACTTTATTAATGATTAGTAATGAGAAAGTGAGGACTACAAGAGTATTGGAAAAGACTTTTTCCACTCTGAATGTAAAGCAGATTGTGTGACCATTGGCCAAAAACGACCACGAAGCGACTCGAACCCTCAATCTTCTGATCCGAAGTCAGATGCCTTATCCATTAGGCCACGCGGTTATCCGTCCACCTGAGATGATTTTTATCATGTAGGTGGTATGCATGGATGGAGAACATATTATTGAAAGGTATTCAGGTTTACATCCCATAGTGTTCTTTCAGCTCTTTTCGCTGGAAGCACTTTTTTGGAATCTATATATTGAGAATTTTATGAGTACGATATGCTTTTGTTTTCCTTTTTCAATACAAACCTCTTTCCTCATGAGTTTAAAGCTCATTTGTATGCTCTACATAGCTCTGGACGTTTCCAGACGTGGAGTGAAACTGTTTTGAAAGTAGTACAAATTGCTCCTTCCTGCATATGCTAATTTTTCACACTCACATAGGTTGTATAAGTTTTATGAATCCTGGCTTGACCTATTCAAGTAGCTGAAAGCCTGTCACCACCTCTAGAAACAAGATTCACACCAATCCAATTCAAATCATTTTTTCCAAAGGAATATGTTCTGGCCGGTCGAAAATGCATCTCACAAAAATAGGCATTTAAAAATCTACTTTGCAGTTTCAGAACACTAACATGACTGTGAAGTGTACACAAGTAAAATCTGACAGTTTCAAAGTACCTAATCCCTCATAAACTTCTGAGAGGAAGCATGTAATAAATCTACCTAATTTTCTGGAAAAGAAAGAGGGAGGATTTTTGTTATCATCTCAGATGGGACTTGAACCCACAATCCCTGGCTTAGGAGGCCAGTGCCTTATCCATTAGGCCACTGAGGCACACATGCATAGCTCTTTTCTAGAGGCATTATTTAAATGTATTCTATGGTCAGACACCGGTGTGTGCACACAGGGCATTTCTCACTTCTCTCTATAAGTAAACTTTCCATTTTCATCCTCTTCCATCCCCGACTTTAACGCTCTCTTCTATGCTATAATGGAGACTTTGCAATTTTAGCAAGTGGAGAGAAATTGGAGAACCACTTTCGACTCCACACTTCTTCTTCACTTACTTCTTTTCTCAATATACTGGGCTTAGAAAATGGTATCAAGCCATCCTTATCATCAGTAGGACACGGAAAGAGGCACTAAGTCTCCTAACCAAGTTCAACCACACTCTGCAACTTAACCATTGCACTACAAATTAGGCAACGGGGGCATCAGCAAAGGCAGCCAATGTGCCGATCCTTTATACAATTTGTGTAGTACTTTTCTTACTTGGAGGCAAAATCAGCACTTTAACTGCCCAAATCATACAGATTTTACACATGTACCACTCTATGCACACATAGGCACACACCTTGCAGTTCTTCTACACACACTTAAGCTAAAAACCCATTCTGTCACGTCAAAATTCTGCAAACCTATTACATATTCAGTGCGTCGGCATAGAAGCACTTTTTAATGCCACTAAAATGCACAAGTAGTTAGACTGAAGATGCAACCTGAATGAGTTTACAGTATGTACTCCACTTTATTAATGATTAGTAATGAGAAAGTGAGGACTACAAGAGTATTGGAAAATACTTTTTCCACTCTGAATGTAAAGCAGATTGTGTGACCATTGGCCAAAAACAACCACGAAGGAACTTGAACCCTCAATCTGATGATCCGAAGTCAGACGCCTTATCCATTAGGCCACGCGGTCATCCGTTCACCTGAGATGATTTTTATCATGTAGGTGGTATGCATGGATGGAGAACATATTATTGAAAGGTATTCAGGTTTACATCCCATAGTGTTCTTTCAGCTCTTTTCGCTGGAAGCACTTTTTTGGAATCTATATATTGAGAATTTTATGAGTACGATATGCTTTTGTTTTCCTTTTTCCATACACACCTCTTTCCTCATGAGTTTAAAGCTCATTTGTATGCTCTACATAGCTCTGGACGTTTCCAGACGTGGAGTGAAACTGATTTGAAAGTAGTACAAATTGCTCCTTCCTGCATATGCTAATTTTTCACACTCACATAGGTTGTATACGTTTTATGAATCCTGGCTTGACCTATTCAAGTAGCTGAAAGCCTGTCACCACCTCTAGAAACAAGATTCACACCAATCCATTTCAAATCATTTTTTCCAAAAGAATATGTTCTGGCCGGTCGAAAATGCATCTCACAAAAATAGGCATTTAAAAATCTACTTTGCAGTTTCAGAACACTAACATGACTGTGAAGTGTACACAAGTAAAATGGGACAGTTTCAAAGTACCTAATCCCTCATAAACTTCCGAGAGGAAGCATGTAATAAATCTACCTAATTTTCTGGAAAAGAAAGAGGGAGGATTTTTGGTATCACCTCAGATGGGACTTGAACCCACAATCCCTAGCTTAGGAGGCCTGTGCCTTATCCATTAGGCCACTGAGGCACACATGCATAGTTCTTTTCTAGAGGCATTATTTAAATGTATTCTATGGTCAGACACCAGTGTGTGCACACAGGGCATTTCTCACTTCTCTCTATAAGTAAACTTCCCATTTTCATCCTCTTCCATCCCCGACTTTAACGCTCTCTTCTATGCTATAATGGAGACTTTGCAATTTTAGCAAGTGGAGAGAAATTGGAGAACCACTTTCGACTCCACACTTCTTCTTCACTTACTTCTTTTCTCAATATACTGGGCTTAGAAAATGGTATCAAGCCATCCTTATCATCAGTAGGACACGGAAAGAGGCACTAAGTCTCCTAACCAAGTTCAACCACACTCTGCAACTTAACCATTGCACTACAAATTAGGCAACGGAGGCATCAGCAAAGGCAGCCAATGTGCCGATCCTTTATACATTTTGTGTAGTACTTTTCTTACTCTGAGGCAAAATCAGCACTTTAACTGCCCAAATCATACAGATTTTACACATGTAGCACTCTATGCACACATAGGCACACACCTTGCAGTTCTTCTACACACACTTAAGCTAAAAACCCATTCTGTCACGTCAAAATTCTGCAAACCTATTACATATTCAGTGCGTCGGCATAGAAGCACTTTTTAATGCCACTAAAATGCACAAGTAGTTAGACTGAAGATGCAACCTGAATGAGTTTACAGTATGTACTCCACTTTATTAATGATTTGTAATGAGAAAGTGAGGACTACAAGAGTATTGGAAAAGACTTTTTCCACTCTGAATGTAAAGCAGATTGTGTGACCATTGGCCAAAAACGACCACGAAGGGACTCAAACCCTCAATCTTCTGATCCGAAGTCAGACGCCTTATCCATTACGCCACGCGGTCATCCGTCCACCTGAGATGATTTTTATCATGTAGGTGGTATGCATGGATGGAGAACATATTATTGAAAGGTATTCAGGTTTACATCCCATAGTGTTCTTTCAGCTCTTTTCGCTGGAAGCACTTTTTTGGAATCTATATATTGAGAATTTTATGAGTACGATATGCTTTTGTTTTCCTTTTTCCATACAAACCTCTTTCATCATGACTTTAAAGCTCATTTGTATGCTCTACATAGCTCTGGACATTTCCAGACGTGGAGTGAAACTGTTTTGAAAGTAGTACAAATTGCTCCTTCCTGCATATGCTAATTTTTCACACTCACATAGGTTGTATAAGTTTTATGAATCCTGGCTTGACCTATTCAAGTAGCTGAAAGCCTGTCACCACCTCTAGAAACAAGATTCACACCAATCCAATTCATATCATTTTTTCCAAAGGAATATGTTCTGGCCGGTCGAAAATGCATCTCACAAAAATAGGCATTTAAAAATCTACTTTGCAGTTTCAGAACACTAACATGACTGTGAAGTGTACACAAGTAAAACAGGACAGTTTCAAAGTACCTAATCCCTCATAAAATTCTGAGAGGAAGCATGTAATAAATCTACCTAATTTTCTGGAAAAGAAAGAGGCAGGATTTTTGTTATCACCTCAGATGGGACTCAAACCCACAATCCCTGGCTGAGGAGGCCAGTGCCTTATCCATTAGGCCACTGAGGCACACATACATAGCTCTTTTCTAGAGGCATTATTTAAATGTATTCTATGGTCAGACACCGGTGTGTGCACACAGGGCATTTCTCACTTCTCTCTATAAGTAAACTTCCCATTTTCATCCTCTTCCATCCCCGACTTTAACGCTCTCTTCTATGCTATAACAGAGACTTTGCAATTTTAGCAAGTGGAGAGAAATTGGAGAACCACTTTCGACTCCACACTTCTTCTTCACTTACTTCTTTTCTCAATATACTGGGCTTAGAAAATGGTATCAAGCCATCCTTATCATCAGTAGGACACGGAAAGAGGCACTAAGTCTCCTAACCAAGTTCAACCACACTCTGCAACTTAACCATTGCACTACAAATTAGGCAACGTGGGCATCAGCAAAGGCAGCCAATGTGCCGATCCTTTATACATTTTGTGTAGTACTTTTCTTACTCGGAGGCAAAATCAGCACTTTAACTGCCCAAATCATACAGATTTTACACATGTACCACTCTATGCACACATAGGCACACACCTTGCAGTTCTTCTACACACACTTAAGCTAAAAACCCATTCTGTCACGTCATAATTCTGCAAACCTATTACATATTCAGTGCGTCGGCATAGAAGCACTTTTTAATGCCACTAAAATGCACAAGTAGTTAGACTGAAGATGCAACCTGAATGAGTTTACAGTATGTACTCCACTTTATTAATGATTAGTACTGAGAAAGTGAGGACTACAAGAGTATTGGAAAAGACTTTTTCCACTCTGAATGTAAAGCAGATTGTGTGACCATTGGCCAAATACGACCACGAAGGGACTCGAACCCTCAATCTTCTGATCCGAAGTCAGACGCCTTATCCATTAGGCCACGCGGTCATCCGTCCACCTGAGGTGATTTTTATCATGTAGGTGGTATGCATGGATGGTGGTATGCATGGATTATTGAAAGGTATTCAGGTTTACATCCCATAGTGTTCTTTCAGCTCTTTTCGCTGGAAGCACTTTTTTGGAATCTATATATTGAGAATTTTATGAGTACGATATGCTTTTGTTTTCCTTTTTCCATACAAACCTCTTTCATCATGACTTTAAAGCTCATTTGTATGCTCTACATAGCTCTGGACGTTTCCAGACGTGGAGTGAAACTGTTTTGAAAGTAGTACAAATTGCTCCTTCCTGCATATGCTAATTTTTCACACTCACATAGGTTGTATAAGTTTTATGAATCCTGGCTTGACCTATTCAAGTAGCTGAAAGCCTGTCACCACCTCTAGAAACAAGATTCACACCAATCCAATTCATATCATTTTTTCCAAAGGAATAGGTTCTGGCCGGTCGAAAATGCATCTCACAAAAATAGGCATTTAAAAATCTACTTTGCAGTTTCAGAACACTAACATGACTGTGAAGTGTACACAAGTAAAACGGGACAGTTTCAAAGTACCTAATCCCTCATAAAATTCTGAGAGGAAGCATGTAATAAATCTACCTAATTTTCTGGAAAAGAAAGAGGCAGGATTTTTGTTATCACCTCAGATGGGACTCAAACCCACAATCCCTGGCTTAGGAGGCCAGTGCCTTATCCATTAGGCCACTGAGGCACACATGCATAGCTCTTTTCTAGAGGCATTATTTAAATGTATTCTATGGTCAGACACCGGTGTGTGCACTCAGGGCATTTCTCACTTCTCTCTATAAGTAAACTTCCCATTTTCATCCTCTTCCATCCCCGACTCTAACGCTCTCTTCTATGCTATAATGGAGACTTTGCAATTTTAGCAAGTGGAGAGAAATTGGAGAACCACTTTCGACTCCACACTTCTTCTTCACTTACTTCTTTTCTCAATATACTGGGCTTAGAAAATGGTATCAAGCCATCCTTATCATCAGTAGGACGCGGAAAGAGGCACTAAGTCTCCTAACCAAGTTCAACCACACTCTGCAACTTAACCATTGCACTACAAATTAGGCAACGGGGGCATCAGCAAAGGCAGCCAATGTGCCGATCCTTTATACATTTTGTGTAGTACTTTTCTTACTCGGAGGCAAAATCAGCACTTTAACTGCCCAAATCATACAGATTTTACCAATGTAGCACTCTATGCACACATAGGCACACACCTTGCAGTTCTTCTACACACACTTAAGCTAAAAACCCATTCTGTCACGTCAAAATTCTGCAAACCTATTACATATTCAGTGCGTCGGCATAGAAGCACTTTTTAATGCCACTAAAATGCACAAGTAGTTAGACTGAAGATGCAACCTGAATGAGTTTACAGTATGTACTCCACTTTATTAATGATTAGTACTGAGAAAGTGAGGACTAGAAGAGTATTGGAAAATACTTTTTCCACTCTGAATGTAAAGCAGATTGTGTGACCATTGGCCAAAAACGACCACGAAGGGACTCAAACCCTCAATCTTCTGATCCGAAGTCAGACGCCTTATCCATTAGGCCACACGGGCATCCATCCACCTGAGATGATTTTTATCATGTAGGTGGTATGCATGGATTGAGAACATATTATTGAAAGGTTTTCAGATTTACATCCCATAGTGTTCTTTCAGCTCTTTTCGCTGGAAGCACTTTTTTGGAATCTATATATTGAGAATTTTATGAGTACGATATGCTTTTGTTTTCCTTTTTCCATACACACCTCTTTCCTCATGAGTTTAAAGCTCATTTGTATGCTCTACATAGCTCTGGACGTTTCACGACGTGGAGTGAAACTGTTTTGAAAGTAGTACAAATTGCTCCTTCCTGCATATGCTAATTTTTCACACTCACATAGGTTGTATACGTTTTATGAATCCTGGCTTGACCTATTCAAGTAGCTGAAAGCCTGTCACCACCTCTAGAAACAAGATTCACACCAATCCATTTCAAATCATTTTTTCCAAAAGAATATGTTCTGGCCGGTCGAAAATGCATCTCACAAAAATAGGCATTTAAAAATCTACTTTGCAGTTTCAGAACACTAACATGACTGTGAAGTGTTCACAAGTAAAATGGGACAGTTTCAAAGTACCTAATCCCTCATAAACTTCCGAGAGGAAGCATGTAATAAATCTACCTAATTTTCTGGAAAAGAAAGAGGGAGGATTTTTGGTATCACCTCAGATGGGACTTGAACCCACAATCCCTGGCTTAGGAGGCCAGTGCCTTATCCCTTAGGCCACTGAGGCACACATGCATAGTTCTTTTCTAGAGGCATTATTTAAATGTATTCTATGGTCAGACACCGGTGTGTGCACACAGGGCATTTCTCACTTCTCTCTATAAGTAAACTTCCCATTTTCATCCTCTTCCATCCCCGACTTTAACGCTCTCTTCTATGCTATAATGGAGACTTTGCAATTTTAGCAAGTGGAGAGAAATTGGAGAACCACTTTCGACTCCACACTTCTTCTTCACTTACTTCTTTTATCAATATACTGGGCTTAGAAAATGGTATCAAGCCATCCTTATCATCAGTAGGACACGGAAAGAGGCACTAAGTCTCCTAACCAAGTTCAACCACACTCTGCAACTTAACCATTGCACTACAAATTAGGCAACGGAGGCATCAGCAAAGGCAGCCAATGTGCCGATCCTTTATACATTTTGTGTAGTACTTTTCTTACTCTGAGGCAAAATCAGCACTTTAACTGCCCAAATCATACAGATTTTACACATGTAGCACTCTATGCACACATAGGCACACACCTTGCAGTTCTTCTACACACACTTAAGCTAAAAACCCATTCTGTCACGTCAAAATTCTGCAAACCTATTACATATTCAGTGCGTCGGCATAGAAGCACTTTTTAATGCCACTAAAATGCACAAGTAGTTAGACTGAAGATGCAACCTGAATGAGTTTACAGTATGTACTCCACTTTATTAATGATTAGTAATGAGAAAGTGAGGACTACAAGAGTATTGGAAAAGACTTTTTCCATTCTGAATGTAAAGCAGATTGTGTGACCATTGGCCAAAAACGACCACGAAGGGACTCGAACCCTCAATCTTCTGATCCGAAGTCAGACGCCTTATCCATTAGGCCACGCGGTCATCCGTCCACCTGAGATGATTTTTATCATGTAGGTGGTATGCATGGATGGAGAACATATTATTGAAAGGTATTCAGGTTTACATCCCATAGTGTTCTTTCAGCTCTTTTCGCTGGAAGCACTTTTTTGGAATCTATATATTGAGAATTTTATGAGTACGATATGCTTTTGTTTTCCTTTTTCCATACAAACCTCTTTCATCATGACTTTAAAGCTCATTTGTATGCTCTACATAGCTCTGGACGTTTCCAGACGTGGAGTGAAACTGTTTTGAAAGTAGTACAAATTGCTCCTTCCTGCATATGCTAATTTTTCACACTCACATAGGTTGTATAAGTTTTATGAATCCTGGCTTGACCTATTCAAGTAGCTGAAAGCCTGTCACCACCTCTAGAAACAAGATTCACACCAATCCAATTCATATCATTTTTTCCAAAGGAATATGTTCTGGCCGGTCGAAAATGCATCTCACAAAAATAGGCATTTAAAAATCTACTTTGCAGTTTCAGAACACTAACATGACTGTGAAGTGTACACAAGTAAAACGGGACAGTTTCAAAGTACCTAATCCCTCATAAAATTCTGAGAGGAAGCATGTAATAAATCTACCTAATTTTCTGGAAAAGAAAGAGGCAGGATTTTTGTTATCACCTCAGATGGGACTCAAACCCACAATCCCTGGTTTAGGAGGCCAGTGCCTTATCCATTAGGCCACTGAGGCACACATGCATAGCTCTTTTCTAGAGGCATTATTTAAATGTATTCTATGGTCAGACACCGGTGTGTGCACACAGGGCATTTCTCACTTCTCTCTATAAGTAAACTTCCCATTTTCATCCTCTTCCATCCCCGACTCTAACGCTCTCTTCTATGCTATAATGGAGACTTTGCAATTTTAGCAAGTGGAGAGAAATTGGAGAACCACTTTCGACTCCACACTTCTTCTTCACTTACTTCTTTTCTCAATATACTGGGCTTAGAAAATGGTATCAAGCCATCCTTATCATCAGTAGGACGCGGAAAGAGGCACTAAGTCTCCTAACCAAGTTCAACCACACTCTGCAACTTAACCATTGCACTACAAATTAGGCAACGGGGGCATCAGCAAAGGCAGCCAATGTGCCGATCCTTTATACATTTTGTGTAGTACTTTTCTTACTCGGAGGCAAAATCAGCACTTTAACTGCCCAAATCATACAGATTTTACCAATGTAGCACTCTATGCACACATAGGCACACACCTTGCAGTTCTTCTACACACACTTAAGCTAAAAACCCATTCTGTCACGTCAAAATTCTGCAAACCTATTACATATTCAGTGCGTCGGCATAGAAGCACTTTTTAATGCCACTAAAATGCACAAGTAGTTAGACTGAAGATGCAACCTGAATGAGTTTACAGTATGTACTCCACTTTATTAATGATTAGTAATGAGAAAGTGAGGACTACAAGA